>NC_058044.1:14239705-14539705 GCF_020085105.1 Siniperca chuatsi
GTGTTAAATTAACTTTATGGTAAATTTTATGTCAATTATTAAGGCTGAAGTTTGTGGTGTTATTGTATTGGAGTGCATTATATTGTAAGATATAAGTATATACTCTTGTTCTGCCATATATGTAAATAAGATGGACAAAATACTGTATTGTAAACAACTTTCTATGTAATGCAGTCCTGACTGACTGACTTTTGTTGAAACATGCAGTTCATTTGCCATTTCTTATTCAAAATAAAAGGAATGAATACAACAGTTAATCTTGGACTTCATCATTATAGAAAAGGGGTTGACAGCAATAATCTCACACATTGGAAATAAAAACATTGTAGTTTCAACACTAGCCATCCGTTTTAGATTTTGTAGTCTAGTCCCACATGAAGTTAAAGAATATTGACAATAATAATTGTCCTTATGTTTTGCTTTCTATTTCTATAGTGTCAACTATCAAACAAATATTAAGAGTGAGACAGAGTGCTATGGTTACAAGTTAATGTTTGAGTCTTGGTGACATTTTTTAAATTATTTCAAACGTAGGCTTTATGGATATTGGATTTGGATTTGGTTTGTAAATATTAGTTTCATTGTAGATTTGGTCCATAAACAATGACTAGGGGTCTTAAAAAGTAATGCTAAGGTTATACCAGAGGAAGGCAGCAATGCTAAGTTAAGTGGGTACCATAAGGGGGTGCTTGGGCGGTGACCCCGCCCCGACTTCCACGCGCAGTGAGAGGCACCTACAATGGCGGATGGCGGGATGTTTCAGGTACAGTGGATCATCATGGAGTAGGTGAGGTAGCTAGCTAACGGTCATTGCGACAGGACCCACAGTTATAGCTGTTTCCAAGGTGAAAGCACCAGCAAAGTTGACGTCCATCCAGCATCCACAGGTAAATATTGAAACACTGCCAGTCAAAGGCACAGCCAGCTTAGCAAGCCGCCGCCAAGCACACAGTAACTGTTTCACCTGTTGCTACAGGCCGGTGTCAACAGAGGCACAGGAGCCCGACGCGGCAACAACAGCAGCTCCCGCTCAGATCATGCAACAGGAAGCTAACGGTAACAGGCGTTAGCTACCTAGCTACTAATTTATTGACTGAATTTGGCATTTATTTGAGGGACCAGCAGTCAAGTCTCAACATCAGCTCATTAGAAGAAAGAAACTGCAGTCAGTATTTCCAAAAATACACTGAGGTCAACACTGGATGATGTCCCTGATGTATTTACATTACAAGTAATCTGCACAAACGGATTTATCCATGGTAAAATTAAGGAGTTTTCTAGGAAAAAAAGAAGAAATAATAACTTTAGAAGGTAAGAACATTTGTCTTGCTGTTGCTATCGTTAGTTGCTTGTATTTTATGGAGCCACTTGCTTAATTTGAGTGTTGGTTGTACTGCATTTCTATGACTTGGGAGTGTCCCCTAAGTGTTGTTAATAAGGAATGCCCTTGAAGGGTCAGGGTGGTAACTCCTGCTGCTGTTGTTGCATCTAGCTGGTCTGAGCAAGTTGTCAGCTTGCACACTAATGTAAATCCAATTTCTGTTGCATAGCTGTGTTTATATATTGTATGAGTCAATGTGTGTTTCTGTCTGAACTTAATGTGGAGACATGTGTGCTGCATTACACATGTGTTTCTGTTTGGCAGCTGCAGCAGCAGCAGTATTAGGGTGTAGCTCCAGATATACTGAATAAATGGCCTAGTGTTTGTTCATATGGTCTTTTGTAGCAACCTCTTGCCATTTGCCAACCTGGTAAAAAACGTAAGTCATAATCACCACTAATATCTTGTAATCATAATTTTCAACCATATTTTAAAAGTTAAATCACATATGTGTGTCTCAGAGGTGTATGGTAGCCTTTTTATTGGCTGCCACACATGGGCAACATTCTTTCCCAAAGGTTGTTTGTTTGCTTATGATGACTTATTTTTGTGTTGAGCCATTTCATTTCTTAGCTTTGGGTGGTGGGCCTTGCTTAATGGTCGAGTGTGTAACATTTCGGAGGAGCTATTGGCAGAAATGGAATATAATACTTATAAGTATGTTTTCATTAGTGTATAATCGCCTGAAAATAAGAATTGTGGTGTTTTCATCACCTTAGAATATGCCGTTTTTATCTACATAGGGAGTGGGTCCCCTTCCACGAAGGTCGACATGTTGCGCCGCCATGTTTCTACAGTAGCCCAGAATGGACAAACCAAACACTGACTCTAGATAGGGCCGTTCACAGCCACCGTAGTTGCTCTTCCATGCTTGGAAGGGGAGGGTGATGCGAGCGGTATTCAAATGGTTGCAAACTGCAGTTTCACTGCTAGATGCCACTAAATCCTACACACTGGACCTTTTAAATACATATATTATCATACGTAGTTCCTTCAGGCTTGATGTGCAGCAAGAAGCCAAAATGCTCAAAACATTAGCTGAGAACAGTGGAGAGCAAGAGCTGTCAGTTTAACACATATACTTGTACAATCTGATACAATCTCATTTACATACATGAGAGGGACAGAATGTTAACATCTCAGTGTTATTATGCAATCCAACACCATTAACTGCAGAATTACCATAGTGCTGAATCAACGACTCTCTGAGACGGTTAAAAAAAACACTGAACATCATAAGCTTCACAAAGGTAGGATTTATTGCAGGGCTATTGGATCAGGTGTAAATGTGCATCTAATAAATGATAACTTAGTGTATGTCTGATGTATAGGGCTCGGACGATTCATCGTCAATTTGCATATCGTGCATTGGCGCGTCACAATGAAGTGTGGCTGCACCCGGTCAAAGCATGGCTTCCCCCGGAGAACAAGCTGCAGCATGAAAACCTCGCCCACAATCCCAACAGTCAACAGTGCAGACACATATGGGGAGAGAGAAACAGAAAGGCGAGGCAAGCCGGTGTGTGTGTGTGTGTGTGTGTGTGTGTGTGTGTGTGTGTGTGTGTGTGTGTGTGTGTGTGTGTGTGTGTGTGTGTGTGTGTGTGTGTGTGTGTGTGCGCGCGACCAGAGGTGTAGGTGTGTGTGTGTGGGGAAAAGAGAACTGAAGGGAAAGGCCAGGGTTATTCTAGCCTGATATAGACATTCCTTTACCACTTTTGATGTGTGATTGGGGTTATTGTCCTGTTGCAACACCGACTGCATCCGAGGCCCAACCTTCTGGCTGATGATTTTAGATTTTCCTAAAGAATTTGGAGGTTTCTCCTTCTTCGTTACTCCATTTACTTTCTGTAAAGCACCAGTTCCAATGGCAGCAAAACAGGCCCAGAACATAATACTCCCACCACCCTGCTTGACAGTAGGTATGGTGTTCTTGGGGTTAAAGGCCTCACCTTCTCTCCTCCAAACATATTTCTAGTCTTTGTGGCCAAATAGCTAAATTTTTGTTTCATCTGATCACAGAACTTTCCTCCAGAAGGCCTTTTCTTTGTCCATGTGATCAGCAGCAAACTTCTAGAGGAAAGGCTTCCTTCTTGCACTGCAGCCTCAGCCCATGGCGATGTAAAACACGCTTGACTGTGCACACTGACACCTGTGTTCCAGCAGCTTCTAATTCTTCGCAGACCTGCTTTTTGGTGGTTCTTGGTTGACTCTTGACCCCCCCTGACCAATTTTCTCTCAGCAGCAGGTGATGCATTGCATTTTCTTCCTGATCGTGGCAGTGACACAACTGTACGAACTGTATGAAATGCTATATAAATAAAATTGAATTGAAATTGAATTGTACTTTATACTTACACACAATTGTTTGCATAGTTGATCTTGGGACTGTAGCTGCTTGGAAATGGCTCCAAGTGACTTTCCTGACTTGTTCAAGCCAATGATCTTCTTTTTTAGATTCGTGCTGAGCTCCTTAAACTTTCTCATTGTAGCGTTTGTGGCCGAGTCTGAGTGTATCAAACGAGCCCTATTTAAATCGGCTCAGAGAAGTAGCTGTAGTCAATCATAATCACTCACAAGAAGTAAATAGGCCATGCCACAAAACAAATTTGGTGGACACAACTTTCTACATCAAGTTGCTGTATGTATATTTTGACCCAGCGGTCATATTTCCAGAAGACCTATAATAAATTTATAAAAGAACCAAAATGCATGAATGTTTTTTTGTGACAAAGATCTATGTGTTCTAGTCATTCATCACAGAAAAAATAAGAGTTGTAGAAATCACTGGAACTCAAGACTGCCACGATATACATACATGTTCTTTCCTTAAGTGTATGTAAACTTTTGACCAGAACTGTAGGTACTTAATTATAGGTGGGATTAGTAAGATAATAGTAAGATAGTGTAGTAGTGACATAAAACTCATTTATCAATCAGTCAGCACAGTGGAGTGAGCTCACATTGGTAAAATAATATCGTACCCAGTGTTCAAGCTTAAATCATCCATGATTGGGGTCACTTTTTCTCTCAGAAACATCCACTATCTTTTGCTGGTCTTGTCCAAAATGACTTACCAGCAGTTCTTCACTGACAGACTTAATCCTCTTTCGAGTAAGTTTATTTCTGACCATTTACTCTCAATTTCTGTTGTTAGGCACCCAGCTGGTTATGTCTTCAGGTGTATTTTTCCTGAGAGAGACTTGTTTTCCACTGTGACAGCATGTGTCAAAGCCTGCACATAATAGAGAGGCAGGATCCGAACCTACCCAGTATCTGAGAGTTTGGGACAATGGCAAACCTGATTGTGGTTGTGGTGTAGTGGCCACAGTTGGAACTGCATCCCAGACATACTTAATGCCATACACGCCCATTACAAAAGAAATTACTGAAAAAACTAAGTGAGACATTTTCTGAGGATCTCACCACATTCAAAAATTTCTCTCTGAATAATCTCTGTTGAAACCATTAGGTCCAATATATATTTCAAAACTACCAGGAGCTGTAAGATAGATCGTAAAGACAAATATTATTATTATTATTATTATTATTATTATTATTATTATTATTGTTGTTGTTTATATATATTATAAAACACTAATAACATTATATTTTGCCACGATAATAATAATTATAAAAATAATATTTATTAGAAGCACCAAGCTGTTTTTAGTCAGATAACCACAGTGACAAAGTGTATCAGTGAATGATGCAGGCGGAGCGATCTGCAAGTTACCCAAAACAACTTTATAAACTAAATGCTACTTGTTGAGTTTTTATCAGATTTTCTCTCCTGCTAGTGGTTACAAAATTGCTTAATTCAGCTTTAATGTCATTTCCTGTATCAAATGGGTTTTAAGTAATTTTGTGGTAGACAAATGTTTAAAAAATGTTGCTACTTTCATTGAACAGTAAAATTACAACATTCTCAAGTTAATAGAGAATCACTCTGCTTTTACACTTCTCAAAAATTATTACTGTATGGAAGAGATACTGCAAAGCAAAATGTCACAATGTAGCCACTGGCTTTACCTGTTATTAATTTTGTTCCTTTCTATCTTCCATTTTACTTTATGTGTCTAATTTGCATGCAAGCAGTAGAGCGAACAAAACAAAAAGTGGAGAAAAAACAAAAAGGAGAATGAGTGCTCACCTGCGATGTGCACTGTTTTATTTATGAAGACTCTGCCAGGCACGATGGAGACAAATTACCTTTTAACAATGTGAAATAGAATTTTGTTTACAAGGCTACTCTTCCCCTTGCTTTTTCAAATGAGATTTTTCACAGCTTCCTCATTTGTATCTCACAGCATTATCGTCTCAATCTTTCAAAACCAATCAGTCTCAAGAAAAGAACAGAAAAAAAGAAGAATGAATCACTGTGGTTCATAAAACAAGCCATTAGGTGTATTTATGAATGCACAACACATCAGCCACCAGCTTCAGACGCCCTCATCCTCCATCCTCCTCTAAACCACCCATCAGCCCAATCATTGTAGTGACATACTCTCCACAATTTTATTTAAAGCCCAATACAGTCTGTAGCATGGTGCCCTCTGTGAAAGGCTGTACTTGGTGAGATTTGGGAAATGTTTACACAACCTGAAGAGAGACGGGAAGCAATAAGAGAAGAGAGTGGAAACACACTCAACTAAAACACAGCCGCATCACTCCATCAAAGAGCTGCTGTGAACAACCATTTCTAAGCCTGGAATCCATTTCATAGATTATCAGCATTTTATACTTAGGTTAACCAAGCAAAGCATCTAGTCTTTGTTTGCAAAATACAGCATAGGATTTTGGCAGGCAAAATCAACATCTCTGAAATCCTCTCTTTTAGCTCACGTTGTTACATTGCCTTTGTAAACTGGTGATTTTTATTATTTTTTATTGTTTTTGTGTACCTGTGTATTTTCTTCAGGATGTTTTTCCCCCCTTTTGTTTAATTGTTTTATTTTGTTTAATTAAAATATTTGTTAGTTTTAAAGAGTATTGTTTTAAAATAAATATTGTGCAGTGATGTTGATAGGTTTTCAATGTAGTGAGTCCCCGGAACCCACAAGTGGTCATTTCAGTGGGTCCCAGGAAAACTGAGTGTGTCCCCAATAAAATGTTGTGTTTTTTTTGACAAATTGTAGTGTTAAATTCATGTTTAGGGATGGGTATCATTAGGATTTTATCGATACTCTTATCTCTACTCTCATTGGTTATTTTTAATTACTAAATAACTGCTTTTAAAAAAAGGATTAGAATTGAATATTTTAAATATAACTAAATGTTGTTTCTAGAGCAGCAAATGTCAGTAAAATAAATCATATTCCTGACATCAAAATACTGAGTGAAGTTTATAAAGAATGAATACATCAGTCAGTATCAGTCCCTCCTGTCCTCTGTCCTCCTCACTCTGCTGCTGCGATTCACTGCAGGTAAGATACAGCTGGTAGAGGGAGGAGGGGCTGGTTTGTCTCAGCCAGCAGTAAGTTTACAAGAATTTGCTAAACTTTAAGATACGTGACAAACTAAGCTAAGCAGTTAGACTACATACAGACAGCTTTCGTTTTAGCTTGTAACAATTTGCTATTAGCCAAGCTAGCGCGCTGTGCTTGTGTAAACATGCCGGTGGATCAGACTGCGGACAGAGCAGATTAAAATATCGCTTTCTACATGTTCATATATTTATGCTTGTTGAACAGGTATATTGATAAAGTATTGACTTTTTACTCGCAAAGGTTTTATTGCACTTACAGTAACGAGTGTAGTTGTCATCAACTCAAGTAATCTCCACCGCCTCTCTGCTGTTCGCTGACTCCTTGTTTGTGTGCTCAGCCGTGACAGAGCAGACGAGAGGCTGCAGCCTGATAATACACCCAGGTATTTTGACAGTGAGGTTTCTTTAGTTTTTTTTCTATGATTTCAACACTATTTGTTGTTCACAATGTAGCATTCAGGGAAAAAATCGGATGGATGCATTGATAGTGAGTTTACTGCATCTTTTCAGATTTGAATGCGTCAGAGACGCAGGATGCGTACGTAGCAACATCACTGATTGTGTTGTTGTAAAACAACACCATGGGACATTACAGATACAATGTTACAGAAAAAGAGAACAAATAATGTTATTATATTAAGTATTGTATATTATAACATTGAACTGTGAACAAAAATATTCATTACAATGACAAATGCATCATAACTACCTAGCTAAAAGCTAGAAGTCAGGGGCAACATGTTAGTAACAAACTCAGACATGAAACCTTTTAATGACAAAGGAGGTACAGTTATTTTCATCAAGATGCATTGAGAATCATTGTGTAATCAAACAGTAGGACTTTGAGTCGAAATTAAAATGTCAGGTAGGTAGAATAATTTCATTTTAACAAGAAACTTTATCATTACAAAACAATTATTTATATAATTATAACAATTATTATTAGAATATAATGAGAAACTTAAATATTTAATTTTGATGAGAAGTCCAAAGAGAGGTCATTCTAGGCTGTTTCAGATACAAACATATTCGGGGCCTTCAAGGATCCTGGCAGATCCAGACAGCTGCCTTCTTTGCCTGATCAGCAATCCTTTCAAAGATTGCAGGGGTTTTCAACAACCTGCATTTTATTAAGTGAGCCTTGTAGTTTTTAATCTAAATTATTTATTGTCCTGTCTGCTCATACTGAAGCTCATAATGTTTGATATCTGAGCGTGTATGACTAGAATGGGTAATGTGGTTCTATTAAATGCTTTTACCAATCTCTCGTTTGGTTCTTCCAGTTACTGTATCTTACTCAAAAAAAGAAACCTCAACACTGCTGTAAACTCAACACTGCTGTAAAAAAATTGACAAAAGAAAATTGATATTTGCAGGTGCACAGCAGCCTTGTCAAAAGAGCAGGTAAAACTGCAGAATAGCTATCTCCAGACCAGCCCCCTCTCATTGCATTGGTCTTTGTAGGAGGCATGAGTGCTGTTAAAATTTTACAACCCAGAGATGGTGCAATGTGTTGTACATTTTTTATAATCTAACAAAAAGCTTCTTGATGATATGTGTCCAGTAAAAATGGGTCAACACGTATTCGCTGCTCTCTCTGTGTCTGTCAGCAAAGAGGAGATAACGTGGTTTCTTCACAACCGTGCGCTAATGTGCTCACTGTAGTGCTGCCAAACCTGCTGTGCTGGATAGAACATCAAGATGGAAGAGGTAGCCATAAACATGACCCCCCCATCCCCCCACCCACCAACCCCCACCCCCGAGCAATAGAATAGTGCTGATGGACAAAATGAAAACCTGAAAACATGGCTTTCTTTTTAGCCTGGTTTGAGTCAGCAGGGACAAAAGGTGACAGAGGTAAATTGGGGTCATCAAACAAAGGAGAGAATATGGCACTATGCTTTCTTACCCAAGTACCCAAGGCTGAGTGACTGATGTGTTGTTGACCAAGTGATCTCTCACAAATTCTCTCTCTCTCATGCTTTCTCTCTCACCCTCCTGATTTAAACTGAAATCAGATCAAGAAAGTAGGATTTGTGACAATTATTCATTACTAAGACTAAGGGTGCTCAGACACCCGACAATGTCAGTAAAATTTGACTGTAATGTAGCAACGGATATTTGTAAGCACCATCTGGAGCAGGGACATTTAAGCATTTGTTTATATTAAATAGTGCCAGCAGATACTGTATAGTTGCTCATTAAGCTAATAGAGTATAACATTTTAAAGTTGAGTTGTTTTATGGCATTTCTGCCTTTTTTAACAGTAAGTAGAGAGTGACTAAAGACAGTTGAGGAAATGGAACGAGTCAGTGCTGTGTAGTGCAAGTTGTCTGTTTGTCACATACTGTACAGGTGTGTTGAAGTGAAATGTGGATCTCCATGGATATGTAAATATAATGTTTTTTGTAATGTTTGTAATGTTGTTGGTTTGTAGCTTCAGCACAACAGCTTAGTCTGTGCTTGCATTTTTATGGATGTACCGAATAGTTCTAAACTTCTAAGCTTTGTTCATAACATTGCCATTAGAATGCTAAATAAACATTCGAATGCTGCTCATACTATAAGAAACTTACTAGGGACCAGGTTACATCTCTGCCTCCGTCTCTCTCTTCTACTTTCCGTCTGCGCTACGGATGCATAGCTGCAGGTCAGTGTGTCTCTGTGACTGAGGGCGGGCCCGAGCCACACACACAGCAGACAGGCAGAGCAGAGCAGACACAGACAAAATCTCTCCCACAATGTTGTGCACGGCAGCTTGTGTTTAGACAACATTTAATATTTGGGAAATTGGCTGCTTTTATCAAATTTAAAATAATAATTATAAAGCATCAAATAAGTAATTTAACTGTAATTTTGGTATTGGTACTGAAACTTGGCTATGGATTTGGCAGTGGCATCAAAAAATCATTAGCCAGGCCTGGTGTCCAGTTCTGAACGAATCAATGAGAATTGTCTGATCTGAATTTCCTCCAATTGACCATTTTTGAGCATTTGTTGGGCACTGCTCGGCTTTGGTGAACATGTGTTTCTATTGGGGATAGAAAGTTTGTCTAATGTACAAAAACCACTGTTATCTGAAACTGAAGCTTTACTTACTGCTTATAACGCAATTCTGTCATTCAGTGTAACTCTGTGGTTTTGCAGTGCCATGTATGGAACCACAGGTGCAGACTTGAGTCTCTGAATGTTGACAACCAGGGATTATGAACGGGTCCAACTTGGGTTGAATACGTGTTCAGTAGAGCATGGTATACATGGGCTTCCTGTATGAAAGTAGTATAAGAAAAGCCTTAAATACTTTAATAATGTTTTGACAGCCCAGAGATTTTGCTGTGGTGTGACTGGCTTTAGCCACTGTTGCTATGGAAATACACAGTCTACTTTGTTTTTTAAATTGACTGACATTGTCAGAGTTAAATATTCACTGCGGTTCGAATAATCCCCCTTCAAGGAGAGGGCACCTGTGATGAATGACTGCCTTTTGTCATGTAATGTCATTTTCCTGAAGGTCTTTATATGATAGCTGATATGAAGGAAGTGAAGCTCTTAAACATGTTACTGGTGCAGCTGGCAGGGAGGGGTTAATGTCATATACCTCTGTGATGTCCACTGTATATATGAACATCATCTGCAAGACTTCTGAGTACATTGTTGGGTAGTTATGTTTTAGTCATACAACTTAAATATCTCTTTATTGTCTCACACACATACACAGACATACATATTGCATATATATAGGTGATATTTTGCTCCAACATTTCTTTGTTTTTAGATTTTACAGCACTTCAAGACTTAACTAAACTACTGTAAAGTCTAAAATTATTTGGAAACCCATTACACTTTGCAACTCCATTTTCAGAAGTGACTCAGTTAATGTAGGCTGTTTTGATGCACACTCTCCTCCTCTCTGTTTAAACAAGTCAATTTTTTTTTGGTTACATTCAGACTTTTCTTATGCCTGAGAGCACTTTGTAAACTAGGTGAAACTTGGATTGCATGTTGTTTTTTTTCTTTTTGTTTGGTGCCAACAAAAACATCAGAGTAAAGTCACAATCAACGCTAAACTGGAATAATTAGAGATTCACCCTGTCTGCCAATTTATTGCCGTGCATGTTGTACAACTTTTTGGTAGATAAGTTGGTTATATCACCCAACTTTTTCCCCATTGTTCAGAGGCATTGTTGGAGACAATAGGCTCAGTTTTGAGAATAGATGACAAACACCAAACCTGTGTTCCAGTTTGCAAAACCGTAAACACATGGTCCAAATTGTGTTGTGTTATCAAAAACTCTTCATACAATCAGCAAAATCACATAATAGTTCCTAAAACGAAAATAATGTAACCAAAAACTCCATATCAAAGACAGCAAACCAAAAAAACAAGCTTCTTTTTCAACAAGTTCACATTCGCAGTCCATATCTTCTTTGTTACATCAGGCCATAGATTTTCATTTTCATTTTCATTTATACCACAGCAACTGTATTACTGTCCCTGACCAGACACAATAACAAAAAAAAAAAAAAAAAGAGCTGTATTTTAAGTATCTAACCTTTGCATGCCTCTGCAGTAATGTCCTCTCAGGTGAAGGCTGTGACCACAGTAAGTGTGACCTGGACATGGGATTTGAGTCTGTAGACTTTGTTACAATACTGAACAAACATTGGAAAGGTGAATATGCTGGACAATAGACTATAATCATCCTTGGTGGGATTAGAGTTTCTCCTGAGCTGCCGCACTACAGATGAAATCTCACATTGTCCAATAGGACAGTTACAAAACCTTTCACTTGCATTTATGTTTTTCACCTACTTGTATGTACATAATAGTTCTATGTTTGCATTTACCTATCTTTGTTCAGCTTTGTTGTTGTCCTTGTTGTTAGCTGTACGTCTCTTTCTATCTTCCTGTAAACTGTTCTTGCAACATAGAAGGGTCAGCATTGGGCTTTTTACTTTAAAAAGATAGTAAAAGGTTTAGAAAAGCTATTGTATTAAGTTTTAAACAGTATTTAATTATACCACCTCTCATAGACTGGGGACAAGTTAAAGGAAAAATCTGAATAAAAGAGTGGAGATTAGAAACATATCAAATACAGATCCTTCCGTCCACCAGGGCTCACCTAATGGTTTGATGACTATGAAAATGATGTGAATAAAACGCTTCGGCCTTTACAGTCAGATCTCGGATCTCAACCCAGTTTCACAGCTATGGATGATTTTGGAACAACATGTAAGACAATGCTGACCATCTCCATAAGACAAAATGATATAAACGTTTATCTTCAAATTTATTTGTGATGCTATATGTCCTTTCGTTATGTCTGGCTATGTTTGCTTTTCTTCTCTCTGCTGTACTCAGGTCTCGCTTGCGAAAGAGATCTTGATCTCAATGAGATTACCTGATTAATTAAAGGTTGTGTATATATAAATGAGGGACTATCTCATGGAGGAATGGTGTGTGCCGACAGAGTTCCACAGACTTGGCAAGAAGCACTGAAGCTGTTCTGGAGGCTCGTACTCCATCCTCATCTGTACATTTCCACCTTTCAAAACTGCCAATTGCTTCATCACTTACTTTCAAAAATCAAGATTACTTAGTTGCCTTGTCCGTGTGTGGTGAGTGGTCAGCGAAATCAAATATCGCTGATATTGAATATTGTTGTCATCCCTTAGCTTGACAAAATGAAACCACTGGACATCCAGGCAGAAAAAAGTAGACCCTAAACCTCTCTGCTATTTCATATTTAAGCCATGCCAGTAAATTCTTTAAAGTTTTTTATTTAGATTTAATAATAAATCGTAACCACAATATTGTCATTGGATTTTAAATTGATTTTATGACACTAATCTTTGCAGAGAAAGGGAGTTGAGTATTATTGGTAAGTTTTCTTCTAAATTTAAGTACATAGTACAAAGCAGTTGAGAATGAATACATTCTCAAACCAAGAGCGAATAATTCTCCAAATGAATGCTTATCAATATATATAAACTTATACTTTATGTAACAAACACCCTTTCCTCTTTTCCTCCCAGAACAGGCTTTGAGCTTCACCATTTCACTATTCTTCCACTGCTATGACACAGCAATTAGCCCTTTCACCATCTCTCATAGTTCATTGTAGCTTATACATGGTCTAACCTCCTTTGATCAAAGTCCAATCATTCCTTTAATTAGCCCCACAGGTGCAAACTGGTCAAAGATGGGGGCAGTTATTAAACGTGTAGGCTAACCTCCACCTACACACACATTACTTGCACTCGCACACACCCACACGACTGTCATGTGCCTGTTTTTGGAAATTAAAGCTCGCATTGAATTCCTTTTCTGTAGAGCTTGTTAATGACTGCAGTCATGCTGCATTGAGGTCAATATGACACTGAATGTGCCTTTCCTGTATCTTCCACTGGCTGATGGTGCTGTATTGATGGAACTGATTTTGTTCTAAGACACATGCTTGCCTCTATTGATCTCTGCTGGGATAGAGGTTGATGTTTAAGATTTGTCACAAAAGTATGTAACATTTGTAAGATGGATGATTTGAGATCAAACTTTTTTTACCAGACTGTCTATTTTTTCAGATTTTTAGATCTTATGCAGCTCACTTAAAACTCCTGTGCATTACTTTTTCAAGCTTTAAACTGGATTCTAAATCAATAGTCAGACCAGGCAAGTAGGTGGCATGCGACCTTGAAAAGTAATGGTAGCTCTGAGGAGAGAGATCAATTAAAGGACTCCTCAATGTCATCAGCTTTTTACTGAGTAAAAAGTGATTGTCTTGATAATGCCGGTGTGGACACATAATGAGGGTGTGGAAGGCAAATTATATAATTTGTACCAATTTTACAGTAATAGTCCTTCAGCCTCATAAGACGACAATTTTATTCATGTTAAGATTAGCTGATCTCTGAGTAGAGAGTTTTCCCCTCACCAGTCAGTAGTGACTGACAAATCTGTCCCATCAAAGTCTTTTTTTGGTCAACACAGAAGCTGCAGTAGCAGTTGCAAGGAGCAGGTACTGTTTGTCATGTTGATTAAATATGTTCTATAAGACGACTTACAATAACCATATACAATATAGCTGTGTTGGTCTCATTCACACTGACAGATTTTCTGTTCTCTGGCACAGGAACAATGATGGCCAGTTCTGAGGGCTGGAACAAGGCTAGTAGGCCATATAAAAGCAAGTGGCAACAGATGGTCAGAAGCCTATTACATATGTACCTTTCATTATAACCTTTCCAATAAAAGAAAAAATGTCTTTAGAAAAAAGGATCATTCATAGGGCTGGGGCTATTACGGAAATACGTCGATTTGCATATCGTGCGTTGGCGCGTTGTAATATGGCTGCACCTGATCAAAGTATGGATTCCCCCGGAGAACAAGCTGCAGCGTAAAAACCTGTGTGTGTGTGTGTGTTTGTGTGTGTGTGTGTAAAAGAGAACTGAAGGGAAAAGCAAGGTGAGCAGATTAAAGTAGTTTGTGAGTAAACACTAAAATAGGGTGGTGAATTAAGTAGAATTAAAATGGTGAAATGAGAAATAACCTACTAGAAATAGGATCATATTAATGTATTCTTTCAAATATTATAGATTTTTCAATAGACAATTTTTTGTTGCAGAATAATGTCCTGCAGTACATAGTTTGTTTCTTGTTACATTTGTTTGTTTTTAAGAGAAAATGATTGAATAAATTATTGAAATATTTGATTTATTTTGGGTAAATTAATTGTTTTATTAATTGAGTAATAAAAAATATCTTTAGAATAATCAATAAATTAGTCATAAGATTAATTGACTAATCGAATGAAATAATTGTTAGATGAATCGATTAAAAAAAGAATCGTTAGCTGCAGCTAGGCATGGGACAATATATTCTGATTTCAATATGTTTCATAGCTTGGTTAGCTAACGTTACACAGCCCCTTTATACAGTATTCGTGTTGCTTTGCTTCTCTTTGGCCTTGAGTAGGCTGTAAAATTTCTGCCTAAATTTATTCCAATTTTCAGTTTGTTTGTTTGTACATTTTTAAACAATTTTCACAATTTTATCACTGTTTTTTCCTTGTCACTGCACCAAGGTAGATGCTGACAACTTCAGGGTACAGTGACAAAGTGCATACTCTGTTGACCCTTAATATTTTGTTCAGATTGGGGTTGGACAATATGACAAATACACTGGCTATTATTGATAAGCTGAACCCATGGCAGTTGGATTTATTTTGCTGATAATACATTAAATCATCCAAATAAGTATATTAGCATTTCTGCATCATTAGCATTAAAAACATAAAAGGTGACATAATTCAACGTACATTCATGCACATTTGTCAGTAGTAGAATCAGCAATATGAAGCTTCATTACTCCCTCCATAATGTCCTACACAATTATAAAATGGCTCACCTGCAACACTCAACCCTAACTAGAGCTTCAGTTTAAAGGTTTTGTAATCCAGTGGAGTACTGCAGTTTGAGACGTGAGGCGCCGTGGGGCACGAGACATTCCCAACCCACCCTTGTTCAGATTCAGATAGCCTAATTAAAAAACAGCTTTGAAGAAGTCTCACGACGGCCTTTACAAACTTGTTGAGTAATGTCATTGGGAAATACAAAAGGAATGTGCTGTATTTCATTACTGATTGTCACAAAAAGTGATACCTCAGCTTCTGTGCCAACTAGGTGTTATGTTTAGTGTCCAACAGGAAAAACTGGGAACTGGACCCAAATGCAGACTAGGAGGCAGGGCAGGTGCAGATAAACGGTTTAATAATGTTCACAAGCTTACAGGAGTCGTGAGGCAGACAGAGATCAGCAAACCAGGTTGCAGTCTGAACAGGCAAATAATTCCAAGCAGGGAGAAGACAAAATACAGAAACACACCATAAGTCCAAGACAACACGAAGGAAAAAGGCTGGTACACTAGACACCAGGATAAACGACGATCTGACATAGAACAACGGAAGAACACAGACTAAATACGCCCAGGTAGGGAAGACAACAAGACCCAGGTGGAACCAATAAGGGCAAGCAAACAAATCACAAGCAGGAAGTAAAATTACACAAGACTCATGAGGGAGAATTCTTACCAAAATAAAACAGGAAATAACAACACAAACCCAAAACCATCACACTAGGAAGTGTCTCAATAAGAATCACCTTTGTTCACTGTGGTTTAAAGATCCGCTTTGTCACAGCTGATTTCAAGGCTTTCTGCTTGTATTTAAGCACATCTGAGAAAAGTTCCTCTCTTTGAATAAGAATTCATCACATTCCAGCAGTGTTTAAACACAATTTCTTTGCAAGGACATTTTGTCAACACATTCTCATATACATTAGTGTTTAATCATGCTGCTTTGCCTTGAGCAATGAACCTAAGTCTTGTCAGAGGATAATATGAGATGGGTCAACTCTCCAGAGTATGCAAAGTTAAATAAACTTCCTGGCGCTACACAACAGTTGTTTCTTAGATGAATGTAAAATTAAATAAGATTCTTAATGAGTACACCTGCCAAGAACAGAAAAGAAAAAGGAAAAGCCCTGGGACATGCAGCTATTTAAATTTCATTAGAGACCAGGGGACCTCTGCAGAATTCACTGCGCAGTTCATGCTGTTACAATGCATATTGCCTCAGGAATAATGTTCTTACTACAATAAACAATCAAGCACTTATTTTCCTATGAGTTTCAGGTTGATTACACACAGACAGACGTGCCTAACAACAAGGATATCTTTAATGATAAACCAATGTCTTTGGCACCTGCATCTCCTTCTTTTATTAGGAAGACAACTGCTTTAGCTGGGCCATTTTAAACCCTATGTTTTTTTATTTGATAATTTTGTACTTCATCGTAGTGCCAGTTAAATCTGAAACAATTAGTTGAATAGGCCTAATTGATAAGTTTACTGACAGAAAAGTAATTGACTTCAATATGACTTCAATCAATTAATCATTTGTCAGTTATCAAGCAAAAATACCAAACATTGTCTGGTTTTAGCTTCTTAAATGTCAAGTGCTGAAATTAATGCTAATATAATTACAATATTATGATAATAATAATAATATAATACAATATTATTGTAAATTAAATATATTTGTGTTTTATAGTGTTTGGACAAAATAAACATTTTGAAACTATCATCTTGGAATTGCGATGGACATTTGTCGTCATTTCCTGACATTTTATAGACTAAATGATTAATCAGTATAGGGCTGCAACAAACATTTATTTTCATTGTTGAAATCTGCTGGTTATTTTCTTAATTAATCAAGTCATTATTTAGTCTATAAAATGTAAAAAAAATATTTAAAATGACCTGTCACAATTTCCTAAAGTTTAATTTCTTCTTTTGCGCTACCGATTCTTACACCTAATGGTATTCAGTCTATTGTCACATTTGACAAAGAAAAGCAGCAAATCAGAGAACGTTTTGCATTTTTGCTTAAGGAAATTACCTAAATGATTAATCAGCTATCAGAATGGCTGCACTTTATTTTTCACTCGATTGAGTAATCGATTAACCAACTAAATGGTTCAACTCTGAATCAAAAATCACTAGATTAATTGATAATGAAAGTAATTGTTAGTTGCAGCCAGTCCTTTAAACTTGTCATATTCTTATCTTGTCATAAACTCTATATTTCATGTTCCAGTATGTAACTTGGTGGTTTATCACAATTACAGTACAACCTGTTTCATCTGAAACCTGATGCTTCTGGCTGTTATCTCTCCTAGACACACAGTGTGTCTATACATTGCCTCAGGGACTTGTCACTAGATGGAGACATTAATCTAAAAGACACACATGGATGCTCTGTATGCTATGTGATACAGAGTATGAGTTGTGTTGTCCAGCGATATCTCACTTAGAATTACAAGCATCCTCAATCCAACCCAAATCACAGCACTGATTTTTGTCGTCAGGCATTTGAAGTTGAGTCTTTTGTATCCTCATTAACTGCTGGGCTGTGTATTCCTTGGCAGGGTAGTTAGGCTGTGCCTGTTGCTTAGCAACAGAGGAAAATTCCCCCCTTCTGGAGTGCTTGGCGATGTTAAGGTAGTCCAAAGAGGAGCAAAATGGTAAACAATTAAGTTAACTTTTGAAGGCCAAAATACAGATCAAAGAGTAGAAAAGACCATATGTTGGACCCAGAATGAATATTGCTCTTGGTGTGTGCGAGTGTTTGTAGATATGCTTGCATGTATACATGTGTGTACGCGGGTGCCCTCACACTCTAGTTTTCATAAACTCTCTGATAGCCTAGAAAGAGAGCATCTCAGCATCTTTCAGCAATCAGGAAATTAATGTCTCTTAACATAAGCATCTGAGGTCATGCTTGCCCTTCCTTTTCATCATTATGGAGTGTCTAACTAAGAGAAGAGCAATATTACAATACAGTGTTGACTAATTAAAATGTAATGTGTATTATTAATACAGTGTGTACACTTTTGCACCTGTATACACAGGATTACAGGCTTGTAGTCGACCACCAAGAAAAGAGGGGCAGTGAAAACCGAGTTTACTTTTTTCCAGTCTTTTTGCCTGTCTATCTATCTAGCTATCTGTCTGACTGTCAGCTCTCTCTCTCTCTCTCTCTCTCTCTCTCTCTCTCTCTCTCTCTCTCTCTCTATCTATGAATCTATCTCTCTCCTTCTCTGCCAGAGCTGACGCCTGCTGGCTGAGTACCAGTGATACTGACTAATAAATCCTGACAGCTTCTTGCCGGAGCCAATATTAATGCCTGGCTACCTGGCAGGCCAACCTGTGAGAGTGTTTCAATAAAGCAGTCTACCCAGGGCTTCTTATTTACCGACCACAGACAAGCAGATTAAAGCCTGGCAGGATTTTTGTCCTCTTCGCCACAGCTTTGAGGTTAATTACCAGCCAGAGCTTCACACACTCCTTCTTCGCCTGCTACAACCAAAATGACTTTTGCCTACCTGAGCTGTTGTTAGATGGCTCGCTGTTGGACTTGTAGCAATGTTACAATTTTCGTGCGTCTCATCTGTTTTGTGGCTTTTGTCAATAGATGTTAAGAGGAGGTTAAACCTGCCCTGATGAAACTTGCAACCCCCCTTCCCTGGCCCTAACCACCCCTCCACCCTCCCTGAAAGCTTGTGTTTGCTTTTGATAAGATCTCATTGAGGTAGCTCTTCATCTCATTTTACATTCCTATCACTGTTCGCTGCTGCAGGCCTCCTGGGTTTGCTGTTCCTCTGAGTCTCTGCCATCACAGGCAGCTCTTGAATTGCGCTGCAGCAGAAAGCTGTGCAGCCTCAGTTCCTTTTCTTTTAATATACCTTCTCTCCACCCATCTCCTTCTTTTTTCTTTTGTTTCCTTCATCTTGGTGGGAATTGAGTTTCAGAAGTTGGCTGATGAGGAGGAAAAGGATCATCAATTATTTAGAGCACGGGTTGGTGCGAGTTATCATAATGCATGTTATGTTAGCCACCCTAGCTGAAGTCTGACTTCTACTCCACTTGTTTTGTTCCACAGATCCATGCTCTGTTTTTAGAAACCCTCTGATATTGTGCCTTGTATTTCCCCTAGTGAAATCAGCTAAGTGAACAGGTTCAAAAGAGATACTCAAGCATGAGATTGGGAGGTGAGAACTGTAGGACAGCAAGTAACGATTGTTTTTATCATACAATTATATTCTTGATTAATCAGTGAATTGTTTTATCTATAAAATGTCCAACACGTCCTCATACCTAAATGACAGAATAGGTAAATATGGGTCGTAATAAGCTGCCTTCTAGGTTTGGGTACCGTTCACATTTTAACAGATATTCTCATATTTGAAGAAGTTGGTTTGACTTTTATATTTTTTATTTGTTACTAGAAATTACTTAAACATGCTCTGTGGAGTTTTATTGTGAACAAACAGTTATGTTTACATTTACAGGGTTCGTTCATGGTGCTTGAAGTGCTTGAATTTTTTTTTTTGGGGGGGGGGATCAAGTACTGGAATACCTTGAAAATAGCCCCTTTTTTTAACAAAGTGCTTAAAAAGTCCTTGAAATTCAAATGAACCACAAAACACTGTCTTATATTTTGATCAAAGTTTTGTTCATCATGTCATTATAATTAAATTACTCAGAATCATGAAATCGCTCAGCTTTTTTATTTTTTATTCTGACATGTGACTGTCTTGTGCCACTCTACTTTTTAGCAGTTTTCTTCTTCATCACCGTAGTTGGCGCATTGCTACGTTTCTTAGTGCGTTACCACCACCAGCTGTTGATCAGTGGATTAGCGTGCCATGGTAGGAGGTAGTATTGCGTGCATCCTTTTGCAAGATACAAACAAAACAGAGACCCACTCATAACAGCATTGCTCCATAGCGCTACTAGTGGTCAAAAACTCCACAGGGTGCCTTTTTAAACGATTTATCAAAAATAGACTCTTTTCTGTTGAATGACGATTAATCAACTAATCATTTCAGTTCTTGATAACTGTGATGAATGTTTGAAGATAATTTTTGTTTGCAGTGCTGGAGATGCGCCCAGTGAGCCATCTACCCTGGCACAGGAATTGAATTGCAGGTCCGCAGCTGATGCTCTGCTGACCTCTCTTAAATGAGCATGTGCTGATGCACTTTGTGTGCAGCTGCATTAGTCAGTTTTCTTTCTTTGCCACTCATCACTGTATGCCATTTGTAATTGTCATTCAAGGTGTAATTAGTGATGGCACAGTGATAGAATCAACACAGATTATTGCTGGTTTTGCTTTGATTTGTTTGAGACATTTTGATGGAAGATTATCCATGATTTCAGGAAGTGGCATTTGAATGTCAGGGAAGAAAAACAGCCTCTCACACTGCTGAATTCACAGCCTGTGTTAGTCAGTTCCAGTTACACGTCCACATGTGTAGGCAGATCACACACAAGCACACATACACACACACACGCACACACGCACACAGACAAGCAAGCTTACCACCACCTTTGTCAGCAGTATTGGCTAACTCCCTTCACCACATCCCCTGCCCTCATGCTGTGTCTGCCTTAAACCACTGCAGCATGCTCCAAATCTCTGAGGGGGTGCTCAAGTAAATTCCTCTGTTGTCAAAGCTTCAGGCCCCATAAAAATGCCCACTGTAAAACAATGGATTGTTTATATGGTACTTAAGCATGTGGCTTAGAGACAGTCACCAATAGTCACTGCTGGATCATTTTGTCATTTGTTCGTTAAGCAGGCATATTTACCAAGCATGACCTCTCCTGTACATTTAAGCTTAAGTTGAGCGCTATGTCTCATACCAATGAGCCACAGATGAATACTTAAATATATCTTGAAATATTTCCTTTGTTCCTGATTAAGTGGCCCACCGTGGGAGTTCTAAATGGTTCAGTGAAAAGGTCAGAACAACATGTTATACCTTTTTTCCTTTTTTGAAAGATCTGTCTGCTTTTAAACAATAGCTGCCAGAGCTCGGTATTCACACAACAAGCATGTTAGTTAAACTGAGTCATAGCTTGGTGAATGATTTGAATTCAAATGGTTATGATTGTTGTCCACAAGTTTTACACTTGACCAGTACCAACAACCTACTGCTTGAGTTAAAAAATCAAACTTCCTTTTTGCTGATTAGGTTGTTGACCACATTAGGGATGTTTATATTTCTTTCAGATATTTCGAGTCTTTTTGCTCAAGGTTACCAAGATAAACCAACTGATGTGTATCCTATATGAATGCGTGTTTATGTTTACAGTATGCCTTTGATCTGTGTGTGTTTGTGTGTGGGTGGGGTTAATGTTTACACTGTAAGTTAAAGCTGCCAATAGTGCAGAGCAAAAAGTATGTCCTCTATCTGTATTTGTGGCATCTAGACATGGAGATTTGAAATAACAGGCAGGGTACCAACAGTCATGGTTGCATAAATTTCTACACGGAGACTTCGAGACTTTGCTGAGATCTCTGCAGCAATTATAACAGGAGGGAGGGCGCCTGTTTCGTTTTATGTTGCTGCAGCAAGGGCTTGGAGAGCACCCACTGTCTCCTGGCATGCCGCTCCTCATCAGCGCCGCAATAAATCAATTTTCATCCTCACACCAGCCCCACCGACACCCTCCCCACCTCCTGCTCCTCCACTTCTGTACTCCCACGTGGCTCCTTCTCCTCAGCCCTCTTCCGTTCACCGCGATGGTTCTCAGCTCTGAATGGGGGCAGGGGGAGGCTGAAGTCATCTCGACCCTCCTCCTCCTTTTCCACATTCCTCTCTTGACTCAAATAAAGCTGGTGGGTGTTTTTGCGAACGTCTGAAATGTCATTCAGCCTGACCTGAAGCCGGTATGGGTACATACACTGTCTTAGAGCAACTCATGAATAGGCTGTCTGTATGCATACATGTTTTAGCAACCACTCACTTTACGTAAAGTGGTGATATCATCCATTTCTGCAGAATCATGTGAGCAGTGTGACACAGAAGCAGAAAATTGGGCTCTGACATGAAACTAAGTGAGAGCTAGTCTGAGAGTTGTCTGTCAGGTTGAGTTCCTGTAGAGCCACGAAAAGAGAGAGGAAACAGCAATTCAGGTCCTCCTTTTTAAATGTCAGCTGAGCTCCAGCCTTAGGACAGGTGCTAAAGGAGGGCCATTCTCTGTGGCCTCTGTGTGTGAATGGCTCTCGGTCAGCTTTGATCTCATCTCCATATTAACCTGAGGGGCCTTCTTGATATTTGGAACAGACGCACACAAAGGCACATGTGCTTCCTGTACCATCGTGTTCAAAGAATGTCTGTTTGTCTCAGGAAGCATAAGAGCGAGCGTTGTTTATGAGATCAGTGGGCATGCACATTGCTGCGATTTTAGATCAAAGTTTTATTCTATGCATTGGTTCTTGCATAGAAAGCTGCTTAATTTACTGTCAAATGGTAATACCCTTGTGTAGGCATAAGATTTTCTAAATTACCCAATTTGTAGGTAAATTATGTAGCCTTAGGTAGGGTTGCAACTAACGATTATTTTCATTATCGATTAGTCTGGTGATTATTCTTTCAATTTATTGATTAATTGCTTAGTCTAGAAAATAGTGATAAGTGCCCATCACAATTTCCCAGAGTCGTAGAGATGTCTTCAAATAGCATTTTCTCTGTCTGACCAACAATCCAAAACCTGAAGATAATCATTTTACCATGATATGAAACAGAGAAAATCAGCAAATCCTCACCTTTGAAAAAAGAACATTTTATGATTGGTGAATTACTTTCTTTTTGTTGATCAACTAATCGATTAATAGACTAATTGTTTCAGCATTAGACATGGGTATCTATTTTCCATTTATTAAAATTGTCTCTCAGCAAATAAACTGTGAAATATGTCTCACCAGACCTCTTTGCGTATTTATTTTTATAATTGCCCATGATGTTCAGAAAACAAATTTAGGTCACAGAATTTCCAATGTGTGACACCCAGCTATACGTACATCCTAAGGTTTATTTTCTCTCTGCTGGATTTCTGTCAGTAGACCTTTTAGGCATTGACTGAATTCTATGCTGACTCCAGTGTCTTAGTTGTACTCGTTTCATTTGCCAAAAGGCATAGAGCAGATATGCCTCTCCTTCACTGTTCCTAAATGCTTTGGGAATGGTCCTTAGATATATAACTTTTATTTACGCTCTTATTTATCCATAAAAAAAGGCAAACTAGCAGATAAAACTCTTTCGAAGTACCTATTTGTTTTTTGTTCCCTCACTACCCAATGGCATGACAACAACAATGTCCCACTGGCAAATGGGGCTTTAGCGTTGATATAGAGGCATGCTAACGCTCTCTTCCACCAGTCCAGCTAATCTGAAGTGAAATACATCTGTCATATAAATCCTTACACATCTCTATGAATAAGAATTTGGCAGTGTTTGGCAGTGTTATCTCTTCAAGCTATTGGCAAGCACCTTTGCTAAACACTTACCAAGGAGTGATCACAAATCTTCTTTAACAGAGGTCCCTGCTAGATTGAATCTCACTCCCTTTTTATAAACCACGTCTTACTGAGTATGAGTACACTGCCTCTCTCTGAAATGTCTACTCTCTTGTCTACTTTAACCTCTTACATACAGGTTTTAAAAGGAACATTTTTTTTTTCAACAAATCTTTTTTGATGGCACCTGCCAAGAGAAAATCGCACTACAACTATAGGAGCAGAGGTGCAACCACAAAAATAGTCTAGAGATACTAAAGCATGGTACATAATTAAATACATATTGTGTTTTAACTGAGAGAGTGTGGCATATATCCATCCTATACTTATACAACCTGCCAAGCAGCTCACCAAATGAAATATCTCTATGGCCCATTTAGCACAACAAGGGCTATATTGTTCACAGTAAATGTCCATGCAGTAAACACTACTATTGTGATACGTAGGTGTACTCTTCTTTGACACTGTGTGAGCAAAGTGCTGAACTCATGGTCAACCCTGTTGTCCTGTTCTGATATTACAACAACGTTAATATTGGATATTTTTAAAACTTTCTTTCTACATTACAATGGTATTGTGAAGCAGGGTTTCCGGCAGTGTTTTATTGTGGAGGCGACCTTCCTGAATTAAAGAGCGACTCTGCTAACAGAAGAAGAAATTATTAGGGCTGCCCCTGACTATAGATTTTCCAAGTCAACTAGTAGTCCTTAGTTTGAGCCATTAGTTGACTAGTCGTTGAACGTTTATTCTAATTCTTTTCCTTTCAGCTGTTCCCTTTCAGGGGTCGCCACAGCGAATCATGTGCCTCCATCTAACCCTGTGCTCTGCATCCTCTTCACTCACACCAATTAACTTCATGTCCTCTCTCACTACATCCATAAATCTCCTCTTTGGTCTTCCTCTAGACCTCTTGCCTGGCAGCTCCAACCTCAGCATCCTTCTACCAATATATTCACAGTCTCTCCTCTGAACACGTCCAAACCACCTCAATCTGGCCTCTCTGACTATCTCTGAAACATCTAACATGAGCTGTCCCTCTGATGTACTCATTCCTGATCCTGTCCATCCTCGTCACTCCCAAAGAGAATCTCAACATCTTAAGCTCTGCTACCTCCAGCTCTGCCTCTTGTCTTTTCTTCAGTGCCACTGTCTCTAAGCTGTACAACATCGCTGGTCTCACCACCGTCTTGAACACCTTTCCTTTCATTCTTGCTGATACTCTTTTATCACACAACACACCTGACACTTTTCTCCACCCATTCCAACCTGCTTGCACTCGCCTCTTCACCTCTTTTCCAC
Source organism: Siniperca chuatsi (assembly GCF_020085105.1). Taxonomy (NCBI): domain Eukaryota; kingdom Metazoa; phylum Chordata; class Actinopteri; order Centrarchiformes; family Sinipercidae; genus Siniperca; species Siniperca chuatsi. Next base: position 14,264,793 of record NC_058044.1, read on the forward strand.
AGTCTCCATTGCTCTGAACCATTGGCCCTAAGTACTTAAAGTCCTGCACCTTCTTCACCTCTGCTCCCTGTAACCTCACCGTTCCACCTGGGTCCCTCTCATTGACACACATGTATTCTTTCTTACTGCGGCTAAGCTTCATTCCTCTGTTTTCCAGAGCAGACCTCCATCTCTCTAGATTTTCCTCCACCTGCTCCCTGCTCTCACTACAAATCACTATGTCATCCGCAAACATCATAGTCCATGGAGATTCCTGTCTGACCTCATCTGTCAGCCTGTCCATCACCAGAGCAAACAAAAAGGGGCTCAGAGCCGATCCTTGATGCAGACCCACCTCCACCTTGAACTCCTCTGTCACACCTACAGCACACCTCACCACGGTCTTACAGCTCTCATACATGTCCTGCACCACTCTAACATACTTCTCTGCCACTCCAGACTTCCTCATACAATACCACAGCTCCTCTCTCGGCACCCTGTCATACGCTTTCTCTAAATCTACGAAGACACAATGCAACTCCCTATGACCTTCTCTGTACTTCTCCATCAGCATCCTCAAAGCAAATATTGCATCTGTTGTACTCTTTCTAGGCATGAAACCATATTGCTGCTCACAAATGCTCACCTCTGCCCTTAGCCTAGCTTCCACTACTCTTTCCCACAACTTCATTGTATGGCTCATCAGCTTTATTCCTCTGTAGATGCCACAGCTCTGCACATTTCCCTTGTTCTTAAAAATTGGCACCAATACACTTCTCCTCCATTCCTCGGGCATCCTCTCACTCTCCAAGATCTTGTTAAACAAACTAGTCAGAAACTCTACTGCCACCTCTCCTAGACATTTCCATACCTCCACAGGTATGTCATCAGGACCAACTGCCTTTCCACTCTTCATCCTCTTCAACGTCCTCCTCACTTCACTCGCTAATCTTTGCTACTTCCTGCTCCACACCAGTCACCTCTTCTACTCTTCGTTCCCTTTCATTTTCCTCATTCATCAACTCTTCAAAGCACTCCTTCCATCTTCCCATCACACTCCTGGCACCTGTCAATACATTTCCATCCTTATCTTTAATCACCCTAACCTGCTGCACATCCTTCCCATCTCTATCTCTTTGTCTGGCCAACCTGTACAAATCCACCTCTCCCTCTTTAGTGTCCAACCTAGCATACAAGTCCTCATATGCTCTTTGTTTGGCCTTTGCCACTCTACCTTCACCTTACGCTGCATCTCCATGTACTCCTGTCTACTCTCTTCAGTCCTCTCAGTGTCCCAGTTCTTCTTAGCTAACCTCTTTCTCTATATACACTCCTGCACTTCCTCGTTCTACCACCGAGTCTCCTTGTCCACTTTCAGATTTCCAGATGACACACCGAGTACCCTCCTACCTGTCTCCCTGATCACAGTAGCTGTAGTGGTCCAGTCATCTGGGAGCACTTCCTGACCACCCAGAGTCTGCCTCAGCTCCTCCCTGAAAACTACACGACAGTCTTCCTTTTTCAACTTCTACCACTTCGTCCTCTGCTCTGCCTTTGTCCTCTTCATCTTCCTCACCACCAGAGTCATTTTACATACTACCATCCTGTGTTGCCTGGCTACACTCTCCCCTACCACTACTTTACAGTCACTGGTCTCTTTCAGATTACAACGTCTACACAAGATGTAGTCCACCTGAGTGCTTCTACCTCCGCTCTTATATGTCACACTATGTTCCTGCCTCTTCTGGAAGAAAGTGTTCACTACAGCCATTTCCATCCTTTTTGCAAAGTCTACCACCATCTGTCCTTCTGCATTCCTGTCCTGAAGACCAAACCTGCCCATCACATTCTCATCACCTCTGTTCCCTTCACCTACATGCCCATTGAAATCTGCACCAATCACCACTCTCTCACCTCTGGGGATGCTCTGCATCACTTCATCTAACTCACTCCAGAATTTCTCCTTTTCGTCTAACTCACATCCTACCTGTGGGGCATAACCACTCACAACATTGAACATCACCCCTTCACTTTCCAGCTTCAGACTCATCAACCTGTCTGATACTCTTTTCACCTCTAGAACATTCCTCACAAACTCCTCTTTCAGGATAACTCCTACTCCGTTTCTCTTCCTATCTGACCCATGGTGAAACAACTTGAACCCTGCTCCTAAGCTTCTAGCCTTGCTACCTTTCCACCTGGTCTCCTGGACACACAGTATGTCCACCTTCCTTCTCTGCATCATGTTAATCAACTCTCTAGCCTTCCCTGTCATAGTCCCAACATTCAAAGTACCCAACTGTCAACTCAGAATGCTATAAGTAACATTGTTAACACGGTGCTACATTACAGAGAAATGCAAAGTCATAATAATGAGCCTTTTAAAATATAAATTTTACAATGGGCAGGAAGCAAGCCACCTGTTGCTAAAGGCAAAAGCAGTAATGACTCTGAATGTGTCGGAACAACCAGCAAGGAGACTGAACATTTTAATTTATTCCAACACAGTATAACTTCACACAAGTCTAGTTGTTCAAAACACAGGAATAAATAACTTCCAACTTCACAAAAACAAATACTCACGGACCTATCAATACGATGGATGATGTATAACATTACTTACAAATTAACTCGCTATAAACTCGTTCCTCTCCCGCTTTTCGCTTCTACTGTCCCCGCTCGAGCACGCTGTGTTATAAATTACCTCGGTACTGTATTCCCTGTCATCAAACGACCTCTGTCGGTCTCGGAGGCTGTGTTAAGTCCCGGTCCCAAGTCAAAGCTAAAGCAGTTCAAAGTAAAATGGTTAATTTAGCACACACACATAAGAGTTTTCCGTTTTTTTGGACATTTCAATCAAAAATAAAGGTAATCCACTGGGTCTTCACTTCCTCGGATGGTGTGAGTTTTTGCAGCCAACAACAGACAAATTGGCATGCTTTGCTCATAACGTTACCTTCCACATCTTTGTGTTATCAGAGTCGGCATTAGCGAGGAAAATAAGTTACTGGATGTAACTCCAGTTCTATGAGTATGTGCGTAGCCCTCTACCTGCATGCTATTGCAGCCACAGTAAAGCACATTAGTTTTAATATGCTAAAAAATGTATCACGGTAACGACGGTATTGCAAAATCCATGTTGTGGCAGAACGTGACACCGGTGACAAAAACGGGAAACTGCCCACCCCTAATACTGGGTTGAATGTTTTCAATATTGGAAAGCATTACGTTGTAAGGTGTTCCTTTTATTTATTCACCCCCTCTACTTGAGATTATGTGTTTGGTTGGAACAATACGAATATAACCTTATAAATCACTTATGTGTCTACTGTCAGGTGTTCATCATGTATAATAAGATGTACAGCTGCTAACTCTACTGACAGATTTGATTGCAACTTCATGTTAAAGTGATCAAAACACATGACTTTATTATCAACTTTTGTTCTGTCATTTTAAATTGTTGTGCTGATATGATAAAACATAATATGACATGATATATTGCAAACATATTATGGTATATAGAATTTCCTTTGTCATAGCTATCTGCCATGTACCTCACTATAAACCTGGACCAGTGCAATGGTGGAGGCAGGGGTTGGGGGGCTGTCATAAAAGAGATTAATGTCCTAAGCCCTGTGTTAGATGGTGAGGCCATATCAGACTACAGTTTAACCTGTATGCCTGTGTGACATATCCGGCTTCTATCTCTGCCACAGGAGGCACTAACATTTTGACAGGAGTTGTTTGTCAGTCCCAACCTAATGAGATTGGATCTGTCCACTGGTTCACTCACCCGTCAGAGTAGCACACTGGTAAAGGACTGTAAATGTCTGTCATCTGTTCTTAGATAGTTTGGGAGAGACACTGTTTACTACGCAGAGAAAAAGCTGAAAAAAGTGACACTCTGTTTTACAAATGGGAGAAAAAAAGGCCTGCTACGTTTGTACATGGACCCCTATTTTGTTTCCTTTCATATAAAAGACAAACCTACTGAGATATTCTCACTCTTCAAATTTGTGAACACACTACAGATACTGTGGTTTTCCAAAAAGTATCCATTTTCTGCCATTTACTGTGATTTTGCATCACATCACGTCATGTTTGTCTATCCATGCAAGAACAAGATTACATACCGCTGTGTTTTGTCCAAAATGAAAGGATACGTCTGGCAATATTTTATATTTTTCTTTTTGTCAACAAATTCCATGAAATAACAAAAACCAACGTTACATTTAAAAAATAGATATAAATAAATTATATTAAGTCAATTATACTATATAAAAGTTTTTTTCCACAGATAACAGTGCACCAGTAGCACTGCTGTTTAGTATAGCTTGTTAGCAAAATTTTAAAGGAAATTTTCTCTCAGCTCTTTTGCCAAAGCAACAGAAATCTTAAGAGATGCCCACACCAAGGTAGAACAACGAGACACAACAGCAAGACATCAAAAACAAGCTGAGCTCACCCCCCAATGCTCCTTAACACTGTCAGAGCCCTGCCAGATTCATCAGACATCCTGCTGCTTTTTCACCATGTCCCAGCGACTCATGTGCCACGCCGAATATCCTTTCCCTAACCATTAATCTCACTGTAAAGACGATGAAAATGCCCTCTCTCCTGTCTGTCTTCCTGTCTCATATATTCCTCCATGACCAGTGCCCTCCCTCCTATCCTGCACTTCACAGCCCTTTACACCGAAGACACTGGAAATAAAGTCTAAATATCTGACACCATTTTTATTTTTCATCTTCTCCTGAGGGCTCTTTGTCAGCTTCTTATCAGAATGTCAGGCCTCTGCTTGAGTAAGTAAACAAACAAGCAGCAGCAGAAATTATGTATCCGAGAACTGCCACTGGTTGGATGAGCTGTCAGTTGCTCTGTTGAGCTAATGATTACTGTTGGGTGCTGTGGGAATTGAAGGTCTATAATTCAGGCCAAATTTTTTTCTTCTGTTTGTGCTATGGTCTCACTCATGCATGTGCTGTTGGATTCTTGATGTCTAGATTCTTGATTCTGTGTCTGTTGATAGATCAGTATCCCAGTACCTTTATTGTGAGGTTAGTGAGCCAGTCCTGCAAACGACAGAGGACGAAGTTGATCCCTACTAAAGCCTGTCAGATTCTTTGAACATGACTGTAAATGAAGGCTGCAGCAGATGATTATCTTTTATTAACAATCAATGTTTCTATAATTTTTCGACTTGATTAATTGTTAAGTCAATGTCAGAAAATTGTGCTGAAGGCCCATTAGACTTTCCCAGAGCCCAAGATGATGCTGTAAAATGTGTCCTGTGTCCTAAAAATCACATGCCAAATGCATTTTGAAGGAAATATAATTGCTACCAGGGTTATTTTCACTGGCAACATTTTTGTCAGTCATGAAGTTTTATGTTCTTGTACCATACAAAACAAAGGACTTTGACACTGGAGACTGGACTGGACGCAGGAACTCTGAGTCCTGCATGTGGTTAAATTTAGACTACTAAAACACTCTGGACATGGTTTGGGAAAGATTGTGGTTTGGATTACACATTGAAAAAGTAAGCACGTCTAGTCTCAAGTCAGGGTTGACTTTTGTAATACTTAACCAGGACCTTGATCTTTTCTGGCTATATTGTGGGGATAATACTTGAAATACATTGTCAGGCAGTGTTTTGCAGAGTTTAGTATGAACATTTTGGGATTTTGAATATATGTTCATTAAAAACATTTCTTTAATATGTTGATAAAAAATGTAATTGGGCAGCATCACGTTTCTCTCAAAGTATTTGTGGTTGCAAAACAGTAGTATGTAAACATAATTATTAGGATTCAGAATTACAAATGGCTTGTTTTGTCAGATAAATAGTCCAAAACCCAAAGATATTTAATTTATAATGCTATAAAACAAATCTGCAAATCATCACATTGAAGAAGCTGGAACCAGCAAATGTTAGGATTTTTTACTTGATTGTCTAAAATTATTAATCAATTATTTAAAAAGTTGTTGATTAATTTTATGTCCATTGACTTATCGATTAATCAACATTTTTTTAAGCACTACACAAAACACCTGCAGCCCTTACAAATGTTAAGTATGATGTAGTATGTATGTCAGTTGTACAGTTAATTGCTTTATGTCATGCGTTAACGCTCCTAATTTCATTTTCAACCTAGCTTTACAAAAAATATCTAATTTTATTCATTTTTACAGTGGCGATGTTTGTAGTATTACATCAGTCTTTTTGTCACTGTGACTTAGGCTGTGTTCAGTCAGCCCCCATCAACTAATAACATCAGAAACCTATTGCATGACCAAGTCATAGACTGTATATCAGGTGTTTGAATGGCCATCTGTCACTGGCAAATATATTACTTAAACTGGACCAATAAAAATGTCCCCGCGGGATGTAAATGATGGAAGACAGGTAGAATTGCAACAGTTTGTCAACAGCCAGGACAGGTGTTGTTAATCACCACATCTAGGCTCTTACAGTCATTTACACAGCGTATAATAAATGAAAATCACATGGATACATATATATACATCATTAATCTATTATATTTGTTAGTTGTCCATCATGTGTTGAAGTGATGAGTTTCAAGTCATAAACCAATAAATAAATTATTGCTGAACTTGCCCACGATTACCACTGAATTAAACTCAACTGTAAACTCAGAAATTTCCAACAGCCTGATTTGACTCATTTAACAAATGTTGGCCATTAATAATAATCATCCAACTGGCTCCAGTAGGTTTTTACCATTTCCCTTCCCTTTGGCTCTGTGCTGTGTTACCTCTTTCAAAGTCCCCCTACAACACATAATAACCAGAAAGAAGCCAGCCATCCAATTATCAGCAGAATTCTACTGAGTTAATGATGGAGATATTTTGAGCCCTCTTCAAGGTCTGTACACATGAACTGCACTATTTCAGAATGACACAGTCGCTGAATCATGGATATCACTGATGATAGTAATTAATTAATTGTCAATCAGACTACTTTTTTTGCACTATCCAATCAAAAATTGGTGCTTGTGGATCATTTTTTCTGCTGCTCAGCATAAACAAAGAATGGAGAATGACTGGTGTGACCTTTTTAGACTTATACTACACAAATTTTAACTCTAATATTGTCTCCATAATTCTAAGCTGTTCCAGATAGAAGCAAGAGGAGAAAGTCCCTTTATATATAAACAGTGGAGGGTTTGGAAATTTGTGTTTTCATGCCTGTAGTTTGTTTTTTTCCATCTGGACCAGGGGTTTTCAAATTGAGCTGAAGGGCGGGGTGGGGAGGGAGAGATGTGAGGCAAAGATACTGCGTGAGGTGAAAGGGACAGGTGCATGTTGGTGTTCTAAAAACAACGGAAAGTTAGTTATTTTCGTTTTGCCTGCTGTGACACAGAGCTCATGAAGGCAATTAAGGTACTTTAAAACCCTTAGCACATGATTACGGCAATTTGCGTAAATAATAGTACTCCTTCTGGAAGTCATAACTCAGTCAAGTCTGCGCACACAGACATATCCTTTCTGAGGATATCATTAACACCATTAAGTCCATTAAGAATAATAGTCCATAAACCCGCTTAGAAATCATAGAAAAAAAGACGCTCCTTATAACTCCAGAACTTGCCTCCAGAATCCAGAGAAAGGTTTTCTTCAGTATCAAAGTAATCCACTGATAGCTGTTGAAAACAGGGTCTGGTAGACTAAAACAACAGGGCTTAAGCTGTAGCCCACAGCTAACGCACTGAATCAATAGCAGAATGTTTAGTTGGTCCATTTTGTGTTCACACTGGCTTTTTACAAACATATCATATACAACATATGAAGTCATATGAACTGACAGGTTTAGCTGTAGTATCAGCACTACATGAACCCATGTAAGGAAATCAAATTCCTGTTACTGACAGCTTGTCATGCAGCGCATTACTGAACCTTATGTGTTTATCTTCTCTAATGTCATAAAGAGCTCATGAAGATGTAATTGATTATAGGCAACTGGCCTCATATGTCATAAATGGTGACAAACTGGTAGAAACAGGTGAAAAAAGAGATGTCTTGTACCGTTAAATGACAGGGGATCGCTTCTGTATCATTGCGCAGTTTCACTCATTTTAAAATAAGGAACTGCTAAAATACACATAGTAGGACGCTGGTTTAACTCTTTTTCACTATTTAATTGATCAGGGAAATCCCTGCACTCGTGCTGATGTGTATACATGTTTCCATGGCTACCAGTTGATCTCAGAAGATCGCTTTCTTGACAGTTGATAACCAGCAGATGAATTTGAGTAGTTTAGCTTTTGAATTCATGCTTAAAGGCAACCCACTCAGAAAGCGTGTTTGATGTCCGTCACTCACAGATACACTTCCATTTCATCAAATGTAACAATCCACACACTTGGACTCCCAGACACACACGTGTGGCACGCATCACCACATGGCCCCTGCTTTTTTTAACGCTTCGAGTTTATTTTTTTAACTCTGCCACGCCAAATGAAGGGTCATCTCCACAGACGGATGTTCAAATCACACAAATATCCCACTGTTCCCATATGTTGTGAACGTTATCTATTTTGGTTGATTGAACAAGGCCCCCAGTGTTGCTATGAGCTTTCTGTTTTCACAGTAGCCAGATTTCCCCAGCTCGCTACAATGGGCAGGGAAATAAAATCAATGAATCAATAAATAAAAACAACACTGTTTCCTCCTGCTGTCCTTCCAGCTTCCAGAGCTGACAGGGCAGCTGGACGCTTCAGTAGCGCTTACGCATTGCTCATGTCTCTCTTTTGATGGTGATTCCCAGTAAAACCACATATCCACTATCACAGAATCCTGTGTTAGGTCTGCTTTGCTTTCACACCACATTTGAACCGCTCTCTGCTTGGAACCGGATCGAGACTGTTGTTTAACCCAAAGCTCGACTGACTTTCACACCAGACTAAACGTACCAAACAGGTTAGGTGTGAAAGCAGTAAGCACCCTTATATTAGACTAGACTTTAGACACCTGTCTTGGGAGTTCATATAGAACACCTCCTGTTTTTTGCTGAACAAACAAACAGTATCAGAAGCAAATAAACACGCCAGATCTGCTTAGGTCACTTCTGTATCTTGTATCTTTAACTGGCTGTACTGGCTGTCTATAATCACAGGCAGTCTGAGTCCTTGGTTATGTGTTTCAGGCAGCAATCCTTCACCCACTGTAATATCTGTCAAAGAGAAAGAGAGAGGAGGGGGCTGAGTGGTATAAAAAGGGAATAGCTCAGCCATGCATATGTATGAAACTTTTGTACCTGCCTCACATGGTCATTTATTTCTAACTTGGAGAACATTTTAAATTTGCTGGAATATTATTCAAATCACAGAGCTCTGTGAAATGAACACATTTGAATGAATTGCATGAAAAGTGGACTGGAGGGGTTAGTGGCTGGTGTATCTCTCTCATCCGGCGTGTTTTTCACTGTAATTTACAAGTGTAGTCTTTTTTGGTTAGGGTTATTATGTAAATTGATGTGATTGCATCAATGCAAAACCAGTATTATAATATAACAGTTATTGTTTATTTGCATCCTGGCATCATGTGTAGCACCAACAACAGAACATTTTTCAAGATGCTTATAGAGGCTATCAACATTGTGTCAAGCATCATCAAGTATTGTTCCTCCATTGCATCTTTGTGCAAAGCTAGACAAATAGTGAACAGAAACTACAATTGTTCTTTCTGTCTCATAGCTGTGAAGTATGGAGTGAAAAATACACCACATACTGTATAGAACTATTAGCCTATATCTCACAATGAAAATAAATTAAGAGATAGCCCTTTGTCACACAAATCATTTGTAATTTTTTTGTAAAACCACAAGATTATCATGAATGTTATCTGTTTGTCATTTATCTTTTTAATGCCTCAATTACCCCGAATTTGATTTGTGGCTGACCAAGTGTTGCACTAATGACTATAATAAAAAGAATGTGAACCACATTGTAAATGAAATATGCAGGTTATTAACCAGCCCTTAACCAAACTGTTTGATTTAAAGCTGCATTAATTTAGTTTTTTGGCAACTTGGTGGCAACGGAACAAGCCTTAACTGCAACATTAACACACACACACACACACACATATATATATATATATATATATATATATATATATATATATATATATCTATCCACAAGCGGCAACTGCTATCACAACTTGAGATTGACGAGGTACAACACAAATGCTACGGCAAGGGGGAGCCAGGACTACAGGTCAGAGGGGAGCAACCAGCAGCTCCCCAACCAGAGATTGGGTACGAAGCCCCAAGAGAAATCACGCTGAACGAGGCAGCGACTGACCTGAAAGATAAGATCATGGCGAGAATGAAGGCAAGGCAACCCCAACGCCAACTACAACAGCTAAGTGAAGTACCATCCGAAAGTCTCCTAGAAGATGTGAATGCAGCATTGAGAGCGATCCCTACCACAACCATCACTGAAACCAATGAGCTGATATACGCCTCAGCAGCAGTGATCCTAGAGATGCTTGGCTACAAGAGCAACCATGGGAGCCATGAGAGACAATACCCACCATGGAAACGAAGGTTGGAGGCAAAAATCAAGGAGGCCCGGAGAGAAGTGAGCCAACTGACAGAGGCTGAGAGAGGTGCAATGAGAAAGCAAGTACCCAAGAAGTACAACCAGATGCCCATACCTGAAGCACTCGAAACTGCCAAACAAAGGCTCCAAGCCTTGGCCAGCCGCCTAAAGAGATACACGAGAGATAATGAAGCCAGAAGAATAAACCGGCTGTTCGCAACTCAACCTGCGAAAGTGTACGCTCAATGGCAGGGTAATAACAGCAGAGCAGACCCACCAAGGCTGGAAACGGAGCAGTACTGGAAAAGTATATGGGAAAGGGAGGCATCACACAACAGCGATGCACAGTGGCTGGCAGCCCTGAGAAAGGACCACAGCAACCTCCTGAACAGAATCCAGTCACCATCACAGCGGCAGACATCCAAGAAAGAGTCTCAGGTATGAAGAACTGGACAGCACCGGGCCCTGACAGGATCCACGCCTACTGGCTAAAGAAGCTCACTGCACTCCATGAGCGCCTAGCAGCACAAATGAACCAGCTGCTAAGAGATGGGGACGCACCCTGAATGGCTTACCGAAGGGCGCACAATCCTGATCCTGAAGGATCCCGCAAAGGGTATAGTCCCATCCAACTACCGGCCAATAACCTGTCTCTCCACAACATGGAAGCTCATGTCAGGCATCATCGCGTCTAAGATAAGTGGACACATGGATCAATACATGAGCAAAGCACAGAAGGGCATTGGCAGAGGAACCAGAGGAGCCAAACACCAACTCCTGGTTGACAGAACAGTGACCCAAGACTGCAGAGCCCGACACACCAACCTGTGCACTGCCTGGATTGATTACAAGAAAGCATATGCCGCCTCAATGCCGCACACATGGATCACTGAATGCTTAGAGATGTACAACATCAACAGGACTCTAAGACACTTCATTGCAAACTCGATGAGGCTGTGGAAAACCACCCTTGAGGCCAACGGCAAGCCACTTGCACAAGTATCCATCAAATGTGGCATATACCAAGGAGATGCTCTGTCCCCACTGCTGTTCTGCATAGGACTGAACCCCCTCAGCCAAATAATCAACAAGACTGGCTATGGATACCGACTCAGGAACGGGGCCACCATCAGTCACCTCCTCTACATGGATGACATCAAGCTATACGCTAAGAGCGAGCGGGACATCGACTCACTGATCCACACCACCAGGATCTACAGCTCTGACATTGGGATGTCATTCGGGCTTGAGAAGTGCAGTCGAATGGTGACAAAGAGAGGGAAGGTAGTCCACACAGAAGGGGTCTCTCTCCCAGAAGGAACAATAGCAGACATTGAGGACGGTTACAAGTACCTTGGAATACCACAGGCAAATGGCAACCTCGAAGAGGCAACAAGGAAGACGGCAACGGCCAAATACCTCCAACGAGTGAGGTAAGTCCTAAGAATTCGAGCTCAATGGCAAGAACGAGGCCCAGGCAATAAACAGCTACGCCCTGCCAGTGATCAGATACCCTGCAGGAATAATAAGGTGGCCAAAGGAAGAGATACAGACCACAGACGTTAAGACGCGAAAGCTCCTCACCATGCATGGAGGGCTCCATCCCAAATCCAGCACCCTGAGACTGTACGCTAGCCGTAAGGAAGGCGGCCGTGGACTAGTGAGTGTCAGAGCCACTATCCAGGATGAAACATCCAAGATCCACAAGTACATCCAAGATATGGCCCCAACAGATGACGTGCTCAGGGAATGTCTCAGGCAATGGGGAACAGAGGAAGACGTGCTGGAGGAGGGACCATCATGGGAGGACAAACCCCTACATGGGATGTACCACCGAACATAACTGAAGTGGCTGATATCAAGAAGTCCTACCAATGGCTAGAGCGGGCTGGATTGAAGGACAGCACAGAGGCACTCATCATGGCTGCACAGGAGCAGGCCCTGAGCACCAGAGCAATAGAGGCCCAGATCTACCACACCAGACAAGACCCAAGGTGTAGGCTGTGCAAAGAGGCCCCTGAGACAATCCAGCACATAACTGCAGGGTGTAAGATGCTGGCAGGAAAAGCATACATGGAGCGCCATAACCAAGTAGCTGGCATAGTGTACAGGAACATCTGCACTGAGTATGGACTGGAAACCCCGAGGTCAAAGTGGGAAACACCTCCAAAGGTGGTAGAGAATGACCGAGCCAAGATCCTGTGGGACTTCCAGATCCAGACTGACAGAATGGTGATGGCGAACCAGCCTGACATCGTGGTGGTTGACAAACAGCAGAGGAAAGCCGTTGTGGTTGACGTGGCGATACCAAGCGATGGCAACATCAGGAAAAAGGAACATGAGAAATTAGAGAAGTACCAAGGGCTCAGAGAAGAGCTGGAGAAGGCCTGGAAGGTGAAGGCAACAGTGGTGCCCGTGGTCATCGGGGCACTCGGGGCAGTGACCCCCAAACTGGAGGAGTGGCTACAGCAGATCCCTGGAAGAACACCAGACATCTCGGTCCAGAAGAGTGCAGTACTGGGAACAGCGAAGATACTGCGCAGAACCCTCAAGCTCCCAGGCCTCTGGTAGAGGACCCGAGCTCGAAGGATGAGACCACCCACGGAGGGTGAAGGACAAAGTTGTTTTTTTTTAATATATATATGTTTGTATGTATGTATGTATGTATGTATGTATATATATATATATATACACACATGTTCTTCCTATGTCTGTGTAGGTGTCTTCCAGGTGCTTCAGCTTCCTCCCACAGTCCAAAGACATGCAGGTTAATAAGTTGGTGACACTAAATTGCCCATAGGTGTGAATGTGAGCGTGATTGTTTGTCTCCATATGTCAGCCCTGTGATGAATGAAGATTTTACAGCCTGGAAAACCAAAATAACCAGCTGTAAGACATTAAAACACTCTATAGATCTGAGGGGAACTGCAAAGTTTGGTGAGTTGTTCACCTCAAGCAACAACTTTCACATTAGACAAAGCCATTTGATCCATTATTTAGAAGTACTAAGTCAAAGGCAACTGTACTTGCTTTAGTTTGTTGAAGATGTTTACCCTCTAAAGGCAAGTTCAGCAATAGAGCAATAGTTTGACAAGGAATCTTGAGAACTGTGTACTGAACAAACACATTAAGTTATCCCAAAATTTCTGAAACACCTGTTGATTTGGTCAACAAAATCCCATTCTAATTTGTGTGTGAGAGAGTGAGGATTGTTGTATGCACTACACTGACTGGCATCTTGGCCTGTTCTCACTGCCTGTGTCCTTGTTACTAGTCTACTAGTTGTTCTAGTGTGTATTAAGAATTGAAACCTGCTGACCCAGTTCATGCCCCTGCTAGACCAATGAAGTGCAATACATCTCATACAATCTAGATATCATTTAGCAAACAGCAGACACTGTTAAGTATACTGTATAACTTTGGCATTACTGATGCTTTAATTTGCATTTCCCACAGAAAAAGCAACACATGTTTCTCCCTCTTCTTATAATTACAGCCTATAGAAAAATGTCAAATGTTTGGCAAATCATGTTGTTTGAGGCACCTGTTCTCAGTTTTTCAAAAGAACAATTTATCTAAGACAAGAGGCATGCCACAGGCAAGAACTGAGGAGAAGCTTGAAGCGGTTTTATGCAGCTGTTATCATTACTATGAATTATTTTGTCAAAACATGTCAGAAAGAAGTGACAGCAGACACCTGGTCTTTTTTATTCCTCATCTGACTATTGTGACTATTTGGAATAGTTGTATACATTTTGATTCATTCATATTTTCTATCCACTTAATCCTTTCATGATTGCAGAGAACTACAGACTTTTCAGCATACTTCAGGCAAAAAGCAGTGAGATTCCTTGATATTTTTTTTTAACTCCCTACCACCATTTGTTGTTTTTGATCTAATTCAAAGTTGGCCTTTGAGCCTTTAATATATACACTGTTTTAGATATTTAGGAGATAAGCGAACACATTTTACTTCCACTTTGGTGTCAGTAAAATAATTAGGCTGCAACAAATACAGTAAGACCCACAGTTAGGCATGTGCACATCAGATGTAGTGCAGTTTTTTTGATGGACCTAATGATATAGCCAGAAAATGGTTCTCTTCATCAAAAGTGCTGAATGTAATGTGATTGTCATTTGTATCTAGCATTACAATGCACCTTAGGAAGATGGGTGCTGTTATCCCTCCAGCCTATGGATTCCAAGACTTTCTGATTCACAAATAAAATATTCTACACAATGGAGCACACAAAAAAATGGACAGCAATTTTAGACACCCCTATAATCTTGTGTAAAAGGTTGTAATTATGTGTCATGACAACAAATATAGCACTTGGAACTTGAATTTAGCTGTAACTAAAAAATACCCTTTTGCATTCATTTCTTTTGGAAATGTATTTTATCATCTTAAAATCTTTTCCAAACTGGCCCTTAAGGTGACATTTAAGGCTATAATTAGCTGCTCGCATAATGGCATCAGCTGCTAAATAACATGGGATTACCCGAGTAAGAAATAACCAGGGTTGGCAGTGGTCTATTATGTGTGAAAATGTTGTGACATTTAAGCATTTGTTTTCATGTTTTCAAGGAATACTTTAGAATTTAGGACATACGATGAGTGGGTCAGGAAACAAGCTGGGCCTAAGGGTTATTCAGTGCCTTTTTTCAAAACTCTAGAAATATATTCCAAACCAATGAGTGCATGCCAAGTATGTCAAACTAAAAAAGCATCATCATGCCGTTTTCCAACATTAGTTAGAAGAACCTTTTTCCATCTACCAAATGACAGAAGGAAATGTCAGCAAAGGTAAAAGAAAAACAAAAAAAAACATGTATGCATGATTTTACTTTCATGCATCTGTTTTAATCATCTGCATCTATCTCACTTTAGCTTGAAGCCAGAAACTGTACTTTCAGTTGCATTGCCAGCAGTGTTGGTTAAGCACTCCTTAGGGTTCGTGATCTCACAGCTGCTTGTCATCCTTCTGTGATATTTGATCTTTTATACAGCACCTTACATCCCCTTACATCGTTATGAAACAACTAACTTAAAGTACCCCTCCACTTAAATGTGTTTTTCTTATGTTTAAGTCACCTAAAATGTCAGACCTTGACTTTACTGTAGTATCTGTGCAAATTTTGTCAAATTTTTGGTGTTTTCACTAGAGCTGGGTATCGCCACTGATTTCCCGATTTGATTCCGATTCACAAGGTCCTGATTTGATATTCGATATCAATTCGGTTAGGGATATTTATTTAGTAACAAAATCAATTTTGCTTGGATATGAAAGAGATTCTCAGAGACCAAATGCTGTAAATTGCATAAGGAACCCTCTAACCTGGTGCCTTTTAAAAATATTAATGTTTACAATTGACCCTTTAAATCACCTATAACAAAGCTGATATTTCCACTCAGAAGCGCCAGTGTTTACCCAACCATTAAATAATAAAAAAATATTAAGAAAAAAAAGGTAACATTTAAGGTTGAAATAATGTCCCTTTATCAACATGTATTGCATTTCTAAATGTTGTACTGTTATTTCCACATTAAAAGAAAAAACGATTATTTACGGTTATTAGAAAGATTAACATTAGATATAGATTGTTTGACTGCTCACTCAGTCAGGTGAGCCCAGGAACCTGTATACCTGAATGGCAGATTTTCACTCGACTCACAAAACCTCCATGATACATGTAAGTTAGCATAATATGCTGTAGAATTTTAGTGTTATTCACCCTTTAATACCGTGTGGTTATGAATCAACATTTCTACGCACTGTTTGTGAACTTCCTTCGTCTTATGTTTGGCGCATCTACATGCTGTTTTTAGCTCAGAGAAAGAGTTCATCAAGCTAGCAGCACAACGCGTGAAAGCAGCCAGATCTGTAAAGTTAAAGTATTCCAGTATTGCACCCTTGGTACACCTTCCAATCCGCGGAACCCAACTCGCAGCACCTGACGCCCGGAGAAAGCTTCTCCTGGAGAGTAGCAACTAACACTGGTGGGGTCCCACTGTAGCACCGGGGAAACCGGCTACATCCCAGCCTCATATATCGAAAAAATATGGGTAAACACCACTTACTGACCTGGGTGGGGTTTTTTTTGTTTCTCTTTTTAACTACCTAGCTAATGTCAATCTGCTTGTCATAGAAACAAAACCCACGCACAGCGTTTCTCTCTCTCTCTCCATAAGTGCTTCACTCCAGCGCTTCTCTGCCAGAAAAAATAAAACACTAGGCTATATGAACACAAGCCCTAACGGGATTAAAGCTTCACGCATCCATGGGAAAAGGCATATATTATTTATTATTATTACAATCGATTTGAACCGGAAAATGTGTTTATTTTTTTTAACCCAGCCCTAGTATCCACATTCCTCTACTGAAGGGGGAGATGGCTGTACACTTCTCTAAAATCTAAGATTCAAACGTACTCCGGGCAAGCTAGCAGAGCGGACTATGCAGTACAGAGAGAGAGAGAGAGTTTGCACGAAGTTAGAGTAGTGACAGCAAACATGGTAGATTATGCCGTTTCTGGATGTTAACCGGATCCTGCTGGTCGTCAATTTTGGTGTACAATAGACTCCTCATCTGGGTCTGACTGAGGCTCAAACATGTATGGCTGAATCTCTCCGATGTTTTCTCTAACTCTAGCCATCTTGATGTGCACCACTCTCTCACCATGGATGTACAGTGGTGTGAAAAAGTGTTTGCCCCCTTCCTGATTTCTTTTTTTTATTTGCATGTTTGTCACACTTAAATGTTTCAGATCAAACAATTTTAAATATTAGTCAAAGATAACAAGTAAACACAAAATGCAGTTTTTAAATGAAGGTTGTTATTATTAAGGAAAAAACAAAATCCAAAGCTACATGGCCCTGTGTGAAAAAGTGATTGCCCCCTAAACCTAATAACTGGTTGCGATATCTTGCAATGAGTCTTTTACAGCGCTGTGGAGGAATTTTGGCCCACTCATCTTTGCAGAATTGTTGTAATTCAGCCACACTGGAGGGTTTTCAAACATGAACTGCCTTTTTAAAGGTCATGCCACAACATCTCAATAGGATTCAGGTCAGGACTTTGACTAGGCCACTCCAAAGTCTTAATTTTGTTCTTCGTCAGCCATTCAGAGGTGGACTTGCTGGTGTGTTTTGGATCATTGTCCTGCTGCAGAACCCAAGTTCGCTTCAGCTTGAGGTCACGAACAGATGGCCGAACATTCTCCTTCAGGAGTTTTTGGTAGACAGCAGAATTCATGGTTCCGCTCATCACAGTAAGTCTTCCAGGTCCTGAAGCAGCAAAACAGCCCCAGACCATCACACTACCACCACCATATTTTACGGTTGGTATGATGTTCTTTTTCTGAAATGCGGTGTTACTTTTACGCCAGATATAATGGGACACACACCTTCCAAAAAGTTCAACTTTTGTCTCGTCAGTCCACAGAGTATTTTCACAAAAGTCTTGGGGATCATCAAGATGTTTTCTGGCAAAAATGAGACAAGCCTTAATGTTCTTTTTGCTCAGCAGTGGTTTTCGTCTTGGAAACCTGCCATGCAGGCCATTTTTGCCCAGTCTCTTTCTTATGGCGGAGTCATGAAGGAGTCACCTTAACTGAGGCAAGTGAGGCCTGCAGTTCTTTGGATTTTGTTGTGGGGTCTTGTGACCTCTTGGATGGGACGTTGCTGTGCTCTTGGGGTAATTTTGGTCGGCCGGAAGGTTCACTACTGTACCATGTTTTCGCCATTTGTGGATAATGGCTCTCACTGTGGTTCGCTGGAGTCCCAAAGCTTTAGAAATGGCTTTATAACCTTTTTCAGACTGATAGATCTCAATTACTTTCTTTCTCATTTGTTCCTGAATTTCTTTGGATCTCGGCATGATGTCTAGCTTTTGAAGATCTTTTGGTCTACTTCACTTTGTCAGGCAGTTCCTACTTAAGTGATTTCTTGATTGAGAACAGGTGTGGCAGTAATCAGGCCTGGGTGTGGCTAGAGAAATTGAACTCAGGTGTGATAAACCACAGTTAAGTTATGTTTTAACAGGTGGGGCAATTATTTTTTCACACAGGGCCATGTAGGTTTGGATTTTGTTTTCCCTTAATAACAACCTTCATTTAAAAACTGCATTTTGTGTTTACTTGTTATCTTTGACTAATATTTAAATTTGTTTGATGATCTGAAACATTTAAGTGTGACAAACATGCAAAAATAAAAAAATAAATCAGGAAGGGTGCAAACACTTTTTCACACCACTGTATGTCTCTCACCCACATCCATGCTCTCACCAGCACCGGTGAACCTAACACACACTGGTGGTGGGTGGGGCATTCAGAGATCCAGAGTTTCTCAGTGAGTGAGAAAGAGTAGATGTGCTTCCAGCCCTTTTTCAGAGTTTTTTTTTGTACTTTTTTTTTTACTTTTTAACATGGGATAACTATGTTAAACAAAATATTAGTCTTAGTTAGTATTAGACTCTAATAGACTCTTGGTGTATCTAGGGCTTTTTTTATTATTCTGCCAATTATTTTCTTGATGAATCTTTTTGTCTATAAACTATCAGAAAATACTGAAAGATGCCCTGTATATTTTTCTCCAGCCCAAGGTGACCAACAGACCAAAATCCAAAGGTGCTAAAATTTACTATCATGTATAACAAAGAAAAGCATCACATTCTCACATTTAAGAAGCTGGAAATGTTTGGCTTTTTTGCCTAAAAAATTACTAAAACGATTATTTGATTATCAAAATAGCTGCCGATTAATTTTCTGTCAGACGGCTCTAGGTGTATCTGTCTGTAGTGTGGCACAGACTTTTTTTAAGGTTTACATTTTTCATTATTTAATAGCCACGTCGTATGTATTTCATGACAAATCTGCATCTGTGGCATTACGCATCAGCAGTACACAATTGCATTATGCCAATTAACTTTATTTGAATAGAAACAACTGTACGGAATTTAAAAAAGAAAATTGGGTTTGCTTGGAATAATGGTACGTAAAAAGTATTCTCATTCAGACTTATTTACGTTATTTACAGTCACTCTTCTCTTTATCTCGTAATATTAGTCTAGTTACTGATATAACTAAGTTTAACAGTGCAATACCAAAATATGATGTAAGGAAGTCAGTTGGTTGAAAACATGTTTGGCGTTTTGAAATGAAAAGAATAATTGCACTTACACTCACAATGAAAGATATGTTTCAAATGAATCAAACTTTGAATCACTCTTTAAGCACTATTCAGATTTTGTAAGACAAACAGGCTTAATCAAATTTTTATATTGTAGTAGCAGGACTGAAAAATCTATTTCCCTCTGAGTACCTGAAAATAAAATTCAGATTAGCATATTTCAAAGTATGTATTATTCTATGGTATTGATACTTTTCACTTCAGTATTGTCTGTTCAGTATTAGTGTGTCATGATATATGGAATTTCTTGCACTAAAATACACTTTAGAAAAATATCAACATTAATGCTAAAAATAATATGCATTGGAGTGCCTTGGTTGCCGAATGGTTACAGTGCATGCCACATAACCGCTGGTTTGATTCCAGGTGGGGACCTTTGTTGCATGTCATACCCCCTCTCTCCCCCCATTTCCTGTCTGCCACTTCACTGTCAACTATCCAATAAAGGCGACAATGCAAAAAAATTGATCAAAAATAAACAAATAATAATATTATGCATGAATAATGTTCATTAAAAACACTTTGTTTACATATGAAGCTGTTAGGAGAGTATAAGGATATTAAAAGTTTCTATTATTTTTGCATAATTGACAAAACACAATAAGATATAGGCTACCTTCTCTCCATTAATGTCTTCTGTTCTTTGAGCAAAGGCATATGTTAATTGTTACTGTCCATTGTGCAGCAACTGGAATAATTACTTGTGTTCAATTTGTAAAGATTTTACTGCTACATGCTATATTATCTCATAACGTTGAGATAACAGAAGGCAATTAGGTTATATCCTAATTTTTCAACTTATTGACATGGATCATAATAGCACAATGCACAACTGCTTTTGTGATTACTCTTACACACAAGTGCCCTTTAGAGACTTTGTTTATATTACTTTACTATTAGCTTAGTAAAATGTCTTTCTCTCTTAATATGATAATTTTATTTCTAAAAAGTAGTAATACGAACTGGATAATTGTACAACAAATTATTCTGAGTGGCCTAATGTTAATATGGATCAAGATATGAACACATGATGTGACTGATTTGTCACATTATGACAATCACTCAAAAATTAAATCTGTCTCGACATAACAATGCAGTAATTGGACCACTTGTGTGTCAAAGATAACAGTTTCATGATATTTTTTTCCTATTGGCATCAATGCCTTAGTGAAGTTCAAACTTCATTGCAGGTTTTCCTTATCTCAAAGGATTGAGGTCAATATACATTAAAAACAGCTTGCCATCACAGCTGCTCCACTGACAAATGTAATCCGCCTTTTCTTTTAAATATCACAGTTATATCATTTTTGTCCCAGTATGACCTTCCACTGTTGCATCAAAAGATGTTATATCTTACCAGAATAGAATATGAAGAGACTGCTGTGAGTATTTTCCTCCCTTGCCTACTTTAATTTAGGGTAGGATCACACTGGCTAGTATGCTTTGAACATAGTGAATGTATAACATGAGGTTTCAAAAAATAAGGATTCAAAAGTGAGGATTCAATGGAGGCTGCGTGTTTAGCCAGATCTGGTGAAATTATGTGTGTTTGGAACATTCTTACCTTACAGATGAACAGTAGATTCTGCTTCAGAATTGTCTGAGAAGTTTCTGTAAATTGCTTTCATATTTTTTTTTCACTATGAAAGCTTGTAAGTATTTAGAAAGAGTTCATTGTACAATAATTCAATTGTTGTACAATGACAATTACTGTCGTGGTAAGACAGCATGCGGATATGTGTATACAAATGTATAGAGTTAGTCAGCGCCATAAGTGTCCACTAAGATTAGTTTAACCTACAGAAGTGTGTGTTTGCCAATGCTTTGTGTTTCGCTGTCATAGAGAAAGAGAGTGGAAAACATCTCCTGACTTTTTTTTAATCACAGATATGGATTGGACAACTGTTGCTTGTTGACAATTATGAGCCAAGCTTATTTAAAAATCTAGCTATGGTTGAAAACTAGATTTCTAACTATGGTGTGGAGCCTTGGAAGGTAAAACTTCCAGACAGAATTCCAGTGCTAGGAATGACAGAGAAAGGAGTCATGTCAAGTCAATAAGCAGTTATGACACTGATTTCCCCCCCCATAGTAATCAGTGAGGCAATCATCAAACCACTCTGTCAAAAGGGTGTCATAAAAAAAATAAAATAATACACATTATTTATACAGCACTTTTCAAAAGTGCTTTACATGGTTGAACCAGGATTAAAACATTTCAGGACTGACGCAAATAAAACATAAAGGCAATTAAAATAATACAGAAATAAAATAAACCCCCCAACAATTAAGTTTTGAAAAAATACTAATAATAAAACAGATAAGACATGTTGGCAATAAAACGGTGTGCTAGAATTAATAAAAGGCTTTTTTGAAAAGATACGTTTTGAGAAGTGATTTAAAAAAAGAAAAAGACGTCACTGATTCAGAAAGCCTCAGATCCTCGGGCAGGGAGTTCCAGAGCTGAGGGGCCTTGACTGCAAAAGCTTGGTCACCTTTAGTGTAATGTCATATTAGAAGATTGTGAGTCCAGTAACCATATTAGAAAGGCTAACAGTCAGTGGAAGACTTTTAAAGTCTTAAAAGTACAACTTTCAAGAACTTAGCTGGAGAGTACATGTACAAGTATATGACTGATAGAATAGAATATAGGAATGCTCATAGCCATTAAATAGCCTAATGCAGATGAAAGCTTTGGAGATCTCTGCATTCACTGGTTAGTGGGGCAACAGTATTTTCCTTTCTTTCTCGATAACAGATTTAAGTTTTTCAAAGTTTTCTGATTTAACAATAGAAATAAATGGGCAAGGGAGTCTGCTGGAACAATTCCAAACTAAATTGAAATATGTTCAACACTAAGTCGGATTTGCTTAATCAATTGTGATTCTGTGAAAAGTAATTACTTTCCTTTATTTCAAAATACTTAATACCTGTACAAAAACATCAAGTCAGTGGATTACAATTTACAATGCAACATAAACAGAACATAAAAATAAACATGCAATGTATAAATGTAGCAACAGTCTCACTTCATGACGGCTACCCAAAACTAGCGGGGATTCGATTGGTTAACATAGCCAATAAGATGACCTCGACACTGTTGTGTTAATGCTTTGTGTGTGTATATGTGTGTGTGTGTGTGTGTGTCCATCTTCTGCTTATCATTAGTATCATTGCACAGACTTTCTAGGGCATACTGAGAGCCACAGACCTCCCCTCTTATTATGTCAGAAAGAATGAAACTCATTAACCGCTAGGTGGAGCTGTCACACTCGCTCTATTTATTTTTTTCTCTTACTGTCTCTGTCTCTCTTTCTGAGTTGTCTCTTGCCCCTCTTGCCAAACCATCCTCTCCTTATCAGTGCATGTCTTTCTCACCTCATCCTTCTTTTGTTTTCCTGTCTCCTGGTTAAGATTACACATACCAATGAGGGTTTTTGCTCTCTTGCCCTGTGTATTGTTTTTTTCAATTCCTCAGAATGACCTGACCCGTTTACTTCCACCTCAACCACTGTTACCTCCACAACATTACATATCACTATAGTTATAATGATGTTTACATTTATTGTAAGCCTATTATAGTTGATTTCATCGTAACAAGCTATTAAATCGCTATTGGCAGCTGAATTATCCATGTAAAGCTCCTTTAAATAGAATATCTACCATAATATGTCATTCTCAGATTCAGTTTAATATCATAGTAGAATGTCTCAAGTGAAATTAACCAATTATAGTGTGAACAGGATGATTTTAATTTATATTTTATATCTGTTTAAAATGTACCAGGATATTTCACACACATGAAACCCCAACATGAAACAGACAGAGGACTCCCTTTTAATGCTTTACTTACTCAAAATACACAGACAAGTAGGCTACAGATGTCTTAAAATAATCAGAATCAGATCAGAATCAGAAATACTTTATTGATCCCCGAAGGGAAAATCTTTTGTTACAGCAGCTCACTATCACGTCAGTGCACACAGGAATAGAAGTACTAAGCAAAAAATATAATACACTATAATACAGGTCAGATAAATTAAGTACCAAGTGGGTATAAGTATAAAATTAAAATAAGTGTAAAGTACAAAGTGTATTTACCGGTTGATGATGTGTATGTACGGTATAATAATACAATGTAATAATACAAGTAGTAAGTAATAGTGCATGAACTGTTAAGTGTAGCCTATTAAGATTATAATGAGATGGTGGATATTGCACAGCAGTAATAGAAGTGCGAATAAATATCAATAAATAGGGAATTTTAAACTGAAAAGAGTATATTGCACAGCATTATTAACACACAATATTGCACAATTATGTCAAGTATTGCAGTGATGTTAATGATCAATGTCCAGTTTAATGACTTAGGGTCATATAGACTAACACTTAGAGGGAAGAGTTAAAGAGTTTGATGGCCACAGGCAGGAATGACTTCCTGTGGTGCTCTGTGGTGCCTTTTGGGGGGATGAGTCTTCCGCTGAAGGTACTCCTTTGTTTGAGCAGCATGTCATGGAGTGGGTGGGAGACACCACTGACAGAGAGTCCAGCTCCACCCCCACAATGTCACCGGCCTTACGGATCAGTTTGTTGAGTCTGTTAGCATCCTCTACCCTCAGCCTGCTGCCCCAGCATGCAACAGCATACAGGATAGCACTGGCCACCACATACTCATAAAACATCTTCAGCATTGTCCGGCAGATGTTGAAGGACCTTAGCCTCCTCAGAAAATAGCGGCGGCTCTGGCCTTTCCTGTACAGAGCTTGAGTGTTCTTAGCCCAGTCCAGTTTATTGTCCATGTGTACTCCCAGGTACTTGTAATCCTCTACAATGTCCACACTGACCCCCTGGATGGAAACCGGGGTCACTGGTGCCTTGGCCCTTCGTAGGTCTACATCCAGCTCCTTAGACTTTTTCGCATTGAGCTGCAGATGGTTCTGCTCACACCATGAGACAAAGTTCCCCACCACAGCCCTGTACTCAGTCTCATCACCACCGCTGATACATCCCACCACAGCAGAGTCATCAGAAAACTTCTGAAGGTGGCAGGACTCCGTGTGGTAGCTGAAGTCTGTGGTGTAGATGGTGAAGAGGAAGGGAGACAGGGCAGTCCCCTGAGGGGCCCCAGTGTTGCTGACCACGCTGTCCGACACACAGTGCTGCAGACACACATGCTGTGGTCTGCCAGTCAGGTAGTCAACAATCCAGGACACGAGGGGGGCCTCCACCTGCATCGCTGCCAGCTTCTCCCCCAGCAGGGCTGGCCGGATGGTGTTGAAAGCACTGGAGAAGTCAAAAAACATGATCCTCACCGTGCTTGCCGGCTTGTCCAGGTGGGTGTGGATGCGGTTCAGCAGGAAGATGAAGGCGTCCTCAACTCCCAGCCAGGGCTGGTAGGCGAACTGAAGGAGAAAGAGTACAGTCTAGACCTGCTCTATAGGAAAAGTGCAATGAGATAACTTCTGTTATGAATTGGCGCTATATAAATAAAATTGAATTGAATTGAAAGTAAGAGAAATGGACAAGAATGGACAGACTCTTACATGTTAATTCCATCCATGGGCAGATCGTGGTGCTTATTTAAAGCGGCAATGTGAAGCGCCAATAACATTACAAGACAAACGTAGAAAATTGAGTCATCACAATTGAGAATGACTTCCGGATGGGAGCCGAAACGTCTTGATTCTGAAAACAGTGTCCAGATGACTACGACTGAAACCTTTTCTACGTTAGAACACTCCTGGATGAATGAGGGACTACACCGTATTACAATACAAAGCACAGAGCATCTTTTGAGCAAACATACCCACTGAAATCCGAACTGAGAGCACAGAAAATAAACGATCTAAGAGCCAATATGATCGATCCACCAGAAAGAGGACCGTCTGTATTTTTTATGGTATTTACCTTCAGGATTTCTAAATACCCTGGTATACCATAATACCTTTTTTGGGCGGGCCGCCCAGGTATATTAACGGCCGCCAAAGTATGTTTGGTGACCCAGTTTAGCATTTTTATTTTTTATTTTTTTATCCTTCCGAGAGAACGATGCCATCTGCTATTGATTAACTAGTAGACAATCTCCCCTTGCTCTACCCCTCCCGTGCGGTCTACTGACTAATTGCACATGCTCTGCAGAGAAACACAGAGAGTCTCCTGTTTAATGTAGGCCTACTTATGCCGTTGTTTTGTAAAAGCTTGTAAGTGTACCTATTGGTGTCGATGTCATTTGGTACCACGTTGGTTTCAATCGTTTTGATAGGCGACGAAATTAACAAGAAGCCTCCTCACACGGTATGTGTGCAGTAAGAGACGGAGGTGTAGGTGTGTGTGCACGTGTGTGTATGTGTGTGTGTGTGTGTGGGGGGGGGACTGAAGGGAAAATTTTCATTAGACAAATATAGCCTATATTGCGACAGTTGGAAAGTTAGATGGGAGAGACGAGTGCTCCCTTTGAGGAAACATTTTTGTGTTGGCACAGAATCCTACAGGTGAAGAGTCACACCAACCTTAAAAGTAGAGAGCTGGTGTTGATAAACGAGATAACACGATGTTGGTGATGTGGCGATACTTTGGCTACTTAAGCATATCGATGTATGAAAAAGACACATAGTGATGCTTTTTTCACATAAATAATAGAAGTTAATGTGATAAAATGTCTTGCAATAGTGTCCAGCCCTACTACAGAGAGAAAGTGATTAATGTAAGGGAAGTACATGTATGTCATGCCAAATGTCCCTTCTCATGTGTTTATGCCTTTATGTGAACAATCCCAGCTACACTACTGATGTAACAAAAAACAAAAAAACAACATTAAACATTAAAACAAAATTAAATCATAAATATAACAAGCGGCTACTGACATGTCCTCCTCTCATCTGTATCGATAGGAGTTCAGGTTTAGTCCACTCACAGAGACCTGTCATTTTCCTTAAACTTTATCTGTTCAGCTAATGTGACTTACGTTGGGGCGAACACCACATCCTCCTTTCAGTTTCATATGACTATACCCTGGCATAAGTGACAAATATGCTGGTTAAATGCATTATTCAGCCTAATTGCACTTCAATAAGGTTTTGTGTGTGAAAGAAATCTAAATTGATTCTATTTTGTTCATATATGAACTAAAATTATGATAGTAACTGAGTAGACTACATTTCCCAACTCCGCAAACTGCACCCTCTTTAACAAATCCAAATGCTTTTTTCCCCAATGTCTACAGTTTTAAAAATATAAAAGTCATTGACCACAACAGTCCCTTCTTCTGTAGTTTACGCTGATACCCATCAGTCTCAGTGATATTTATTGAAAGGAATATCATACATTTTAGCTCTCTGTTTGTTGCTTCTTATCCTCCTGTCTTTTTTTAAATTTTATTTTTTACATGCATCTGGCATAATTGAAATTAGATTTTTTTTTCTTTGATAAGATTATTGTATGTGAACATCGCTACCTTAGCAGTCAGTATATGTATTTATATGCTAGCAGGACTGAGAAAAGCGTACTCTCTGTCCACCAGGCTGTGACATCAACTGCAGGACCTCAATAGAGAGGTCAACAACACCCTCACGACAGTCCTTTTTTTCCCACTGCTCTGCCAGAAGCCTGGATGACTTCATCTGATTCAATGCATCTCTGCTATCTTGCCAACCCTCAACCTCTTACTGTAGGTTCAGCCTGGTTATGTCAACCACTCTTAAGACAACTGCAACCATTTCCCTCACCAGCTAAAAGCTGTAGTATGTAGATGGAAGGTAAGTCAATTCAAGTTCCCAATCATCTATTTTACTTCACAGAAGGTACTGTTTTAACTAGACACATTTGTTTTTGGATTTATTGTTACCAATAATCATGCTGGGGTATTCAAACAGTGTCCAACATAAATTGTTTTGCCTCTACTTGGGAGATTTGTGCAGGAAACAACTGCCTGCCAAAAACTCACAGTGCTCGACATTAGATAGTTAGCTACAGTATAAGTTGACGTTAGCTAGTGTTAGTGTTAGCGTAGTGTTGACCTAACATTAGTCATGTGTTTTCTTTCTGAAAACAAATCTCATAGTGGAGCACACCCGAAGGTCCTCCAAATAAAGCTATGGAGTTACCTTTGTGTGAGCTCGGACTGAACTGACTGGGATGTTTTGAGGACTGCTACCAACAGTCTGGATGAGCTCACAGAGACTGTGAAGTCCTGTGAAGACTGCTGTGTACCATTACACACCAGGGTGAGTTATGACAATGACAAACCCTGGTTCACAGCTAAACTCAGACAGCTAAGGTTGGAAAAGGAAGAAGCGTTCAGGAGTGGGGACAGGTTTAGGGAGTCAGGTTTGGGGAGTCAAAGTAAAGGTTTAGCAATACAGTGAGAGAAGCTAAACGACTGTACTCAGAAAGACTACAACACCCCTTCTCAGCCAACTCTGCTTCTCTCTGGAGGGGGCTCAGACAGACACCAAATACAAACCTAAAGTCCCACACTCCATTAACAACTCGCGCCTGGCTAACAAACTGAATGAGTTCTACTGTAGCTTTGAGAGACAATGGGACAGTCCTGACACCATCCCCTGTGACTCCATCCACCAGCTCCAGCCCACAACTGCCCACCAGAAGCTCCCCCCTCCCCTACTTCAACAATGACTCTCTCCATCCTTGAGAGGGACTCAACAGACTGTTCAGGAGGCAGAACCCCCGCAAAGCTGGGCCAGACTCTCTCCATCCACCCTGAAGCACTGCGCTGATCAGCTGTTTCTGATGTTCGTGGACATCTTAACACCTCACTGGAGACATGCCATGTGCCAGCCTGCTTCAAATCCTCCACCATCATCCCCATCCCCAAAAAAACAAGGACCAAACAACTACTTACCCATCGCCCTGACGTCTTTTGAGCGCCTTGTGATGTCCCACCTCAAATCCATCACAGATCCACTCCTGGGCCCCCTGCAGTTCGCCGATAGAGCCAACAGGTGTGTAGACGATGCAGTAAACATGGCCCTTCACTTCATCCTCCAGCACCTAGACTCCTCATGAACCTCTGCCAGGAATAATGGAAATGGGATAAATTTGACAATTTTTGCACTCATAAACTGCCTGAACTGTTTGCTTCAAGTGTTCATTTCTATGTGTAATATATATTGTGGTTAACACAGCCAGCAGTGAACTGGTTTCCTCTTAACAGAAAGATGGACACACTGCTTATGGAGACATATATTTCAGCTCCGCCTTCAACACTATCGTCCCGGCTCTGCTGCAGGACAAGCTCTCCCAGCTGTGTGCCTAACTCCACCTGCAGGTGGATCACAGACTTCCTATCCGTCAGGAGGCAGAACACGAGGATGGGGAAACATGTGTCTCAATCCCGGACCATCAGCACTGGTTCCCCCCAAGGTTGCGTTCTTTCCCCTCTGCTCTTCTCCTTGTATACCAACAGCTGCACCTCCAGTCAGCTGACCCCTCCCACCCTGGACACAAACTGTTTCAGTTCAGTTCCTTGTATGTGTAAACCTACTTGGCAATAAAGTTGATTCTGATTATAAAAAAACATCTGAGCGCTACACAGCAACAATGGCTGCAGGGATAAAGGATGAGTGTACAATCATGTCACAATTTTCAGATTTTTATATTAACGTGAGCACCGTAGCTGTTTAGCTCAACGCAGCTGGCTACATGGCTAGCTAGCCACAAGTACCTCAGCGAAGTGTCTCACGTTAGACTGCTATAAGTGATGACACCCTCAATAACAGTCATATTTTGGGTCTAAACACTATAATGAGCAGATTTACAGTAGTCCTGACCTTTAATTTACCTTCTACATGACACATTGCTAATATATTGGGATCCCACGTCCACTCCATTCTTAAAGAAGAGCAACCGTCTTTTCATAAGCGGACCAATCCGCCACTGGCCTGGACTGACCAGTGACTGGTCAATCAACTTGCCCTGCATTAACTTTGACTAGCCCCAGGCCATCAGTTATGTCAGACCCTGGGCCAACATCTTCATACTAGGGCTGTGACTAATGACTGCAATTACTGATTAATCTGATGATTCCCTACCATTTGGTCACCAAATAGCTTGTTTTGTCAACAACAATCCTTCACTCCAAAACCTAAAGATATTCAGTTAACTATTACATAAGGCAAAGAACAGTATCAAATCAAACAATTTAATGTTGGACAGTTAATCAGTTATCAAAATATTAAATCGACTAATTGAATAATCTTCTAATCATTTCGGCTTTACTTCAGACCTCATGAATGTGGATTTTGTAACTAGAAACCAACGGTATTTGGCATTTCATTACAGTGCATGGCAGATTTCAAGTATGATTAGTTACTCCATCACAATTTTCCACTACTTTAAGGTCAAAGTTCACTTCTCACTTTTTTCCATGGTGCTGCTGTCTTGCTTAATGCTTCTGGCAATTCTGATATATACTGCATGCAAGCAGTTTGCCTCTCCTGGTCCTACGTGTCTCTACCGCAAACCTTGCCAGAATATAATGAATGATGTGAAATTTGTGTGGCTTTAAGAGACTATTCTGCACATAAACAAGAGGGGTTTTGTGGAAAGATGTGAATTTGCAAATGTCCTGTAGTAGTATGTAAAGACGAGGCCACATTTGCAGAGCAGCCTGGTTGTTAATCAAAATCATGACATGACTGGAAGGTTTCATATTTGATCTTAATGACACTAAATTTCACCTCTGTCCATCACTGTCAGTGTCCATGGGGAAGCCACAGCATTTCCTGCTCCATGGGATACAAGGTTGATGCAGTGCTCTTGCCCCTTGATGAAATGCAGTTTCTAAGCATATTTAAATAAAGAAATTACTAATCACTGTGTGTAATGGGTAAAATCTTTCTTGCACTCACTTTCTTTGTAAATGTCTTTGTGCATCTAAAAAGAAACACAAAAATAGTGTTCAACCAAAAAGGAATGATACTAAGGTCTTGTCATGTACTGATATCTGAGTGAGGCACATGACTGTCTTAAATGATGCCATGATGAATCACACCATCACTCACTGTCTTTGGGTTCACTGACATGTGATGTTATCTGAAGGTGAGCAACTACTCAGTGACAGCAACTTCTGCACTGTTTTTTATTTTTATTTTACACCACTGCTTGAGCTACTTGTGTGGGAGTCAGAGCACCTTCTTAAACACTATTTATTGTCATGGTTTAATTTTCAGGTGATTAAAAGATTCAAGGCTACATTAGCTGCTGCTAACATAACATGCCTGAATCTCTGACCAAACTGTCGGTGGTTGAGTTGCATTGTGGCTAATGTGGGCGCCAGGTTTGGACAAGGAAGGAGAAAGCGTGGAATAATGGTTCTGGTTCTGCTGCATCAGTGTTTATCCTGTTTTCTGTCCACCATGATTCTGACAATGTCTTAACTCAATCCATTAATTCTCATGGATACATACTATCTGATTTATACAAACGGCATAGCCATATATATATATATAAAAACTTCATCCTTCACCCTCCGCGGGTGGTCTCATCCTTCGAGCTCGGGTCTTCCTTTGCTGTTCCTAGTACTGCACTCTTCTGGACCGAGATGTCTGGTGTTCTTCCAGGGATCTGCTGTAGCCACTCTTCCAGTTTGGGGGTCACTGCCCCGAGTGCTCCGATGACCACGGGCACCACTGTTGCCTTCACCTTCCAAGCCTTCTCCAGCTCTTCTCTAGTTATTGTCTGGTATTTCTCTAGTTTCTCATGTTCCTTTTTACTGATGTTGCCATCACTTGGTATTGCAACGTCAACCACAACGGCTTTCCTCTGCTGTTTGTCCACCACCACGATGTCTGTTTGGTTCGCCATTACCATTCTGTCAGTCTGAATCTGGAAGTCCCACAGGATCTTGGCTCGGTCATTCTCTACCACCTTTGGAGGTGTTTCCCACTTTGACCTCGGGGTTTCCAGTCCATACTCCGTGCAGATGTTCCTGTACACTATGCCAGCCACTTGGTTATGGCGCTCCATGTATGCTTTCCCTGCCGGCATCTTACACCCTGCAGTTATGTGCTGGATTGTCTCAGGGGTCTCTTTGCACAGCCTACACCTTGGGTCTTGTCTGGTGTGGTAGATCTGGGCCTCTATTGCTCTGGTGCTCAGGGCCTGCTCCTGTGCAGCCATGATGAGTGCCTCTGTGCTGTCATTCAGTCCGGCCCGCTCTAGCCATTGGTAGGATTTCTTGATATCAGCCACTTCAGTTATGTTCCGGTGGTACATCCCATGTAGGGGTTTGTCCTCCCATGATGGTCCCTCCTCCAGCACCTCTTCCTCTGTTCCCCATTGTCTGAGGCAATCACTGAACATGTCATCTGTTGAGGCCTTATCTTTGATGTACTTGTGGATATTGGATGTTTCATCCTGGATAGTGGCTCTCACACTCACCAGTTTGCACTGAAAAAACCATTCAGTGCAAAACTATTTTTGTTTGTACTTAGAATGCAGGAAGTATTAGTTTGGAAAAATGCAAGTAAAATGTTGTAATCAGAATCGGGTTCATTACCAAGTAGGTTTTCAAATACAAGGGATTTGCTTTGGTATTTTGGTACATAACAATAAACATAGCAAGAGAAAATAAAAAAAGATCATAAAAAAACAAGTACTACAAAAGTCAAGGAATATAAATAGAAAAATTGACATAAAAATATGAAACTTTATTATAAAAAGCATGTAAAATATATGTTTTTAGAATGAAAAAACTGTACAGTTTGTGCAAAATATTGATCAAGGAGCAAAAATTCACATTATGAATTATAAGGGATAAGGAATATGTGCAATGTACAGAGGTAATAGTCCGAAAGATATGCGTAATGTAATGCATTGAGACAGATGCGGAGACTGTATGTTAATGTAACATGTAGTGTCTATGGGAGGGAATAAGAGTCAGTATCAGTGGGGGTCCCGGGCCTTGTTGATGAGGCCAACTGCAGATGGGAAGAAATTATTGTTGTGGAGAGAGGTTTTGGTCCTGATAGACCGCAGCCTCCTGACAGAGAGGAGTGTCTGAAAGTTTGTGTCCGGGATATCGGCCATTGAAATGTCTGCCTTCTCTCGAATGTAATGGAACTAAATGGCACTCGGCTTGTGGTGCTCAAAGTGCCAAAAAAATACATTTGAAAAACTCAACAGCAGTGTCACTCTACAGAAATCATGACCCGGTTATCTAAGATAATCCACAGACCTTGTTGTGAGCATTTTCATGTAGGAACTATCGGTAGAAAGAAAATAGTTCCAAAACTCAGCAACTCACACCAAAACAATCTAGATGGATAAATAGCACTACTGGTAAGAAAAAAATACATATTTTTGATTTTGGGGTGAAGTGTCCCTTTAAGTACTTAATCAAAAGAAAGGCATAGAAATCTCGAAACCTTGGTAGGTAAGCAGAGAAGTACTTAATAAAGTAGCCTCCCATGTACTTCCAGGTTGGACAGAAAGGTGCTTGCTGTGCCCTTTGTCTTATAGCACCCGTTATGACCCCAGCTAGTGTGAGTGAATAACTGCAGGGCAGTCATAGCATTTCATTTAGAACTGTGAATGAAATCCTGTCGGTTCAATCAGCAGAATATGCTGCAATAAATGTACACAGACAGACAGACAGACAATACTTCAACTATAAATAACATGTGGGCAGCTTTTGCACACCTGGGAGGCAGGCATAGCATTAGGTGCAAAGGACAAGAACAGAACTGCCCAAAAAATGTCTGTGGTACATATAAAAAAAATAATACATTTATTCTGAGGTGGTGCTTAAGTGGAGGACCTCCATCAGGATTCACGGGGAGGCCTGATAAAGGTCAATCAGGAACCATACATACATGACCAAGGTACAGTTAACCAATCCCCTAATTGGTTCTACTATCAAAAAATCTAAAATGAACTTGATTATCATTAGAAATATCATTAATATGGTTTTAAGTGGATAGATAAACTGTAGGTTTTGACTGTAATTTATTCATAGATAGACAATGCAACAATATTGAGCTGTGAAGCAGATCATGGTGGGTTTAACACCTGTCAGCTGAAGAACAAGAATATTAATCTACAGTGCGTACTTCAAAATCACTTTCTATTCTATTTTTTTACTTTATTTTTATTATTATTATTTAGTGGGTTTAATTTTCCATCTTATGTTATGCATTCTATTATCTTTATTTTAATTTTATTTGTACTATTATTATCAAGAGGGTTTTATTTATCTATTTATATATCTTATTTTCCATCAATTATGGCATTATATCCCTGTTTTTATGTTCATTTTATGTCTTTCATGTCTTTCTCTGCTCATTCACTAATCTATACCATAGGCTGTATATGTATATTATTATACATAGTCAATGATCTACACACACGAGAGACAGCAAGAGGTGAGGATGGGAAGTCGAGCTGCCACAATGTACAAACAGGGAGTAGAATTTATTTTATTTTTTTTTGCCTTGTAGATACAGGCACAAGGGAAATTGTTAAAACTACAGTGAAATGCAAGCAACAAACTAGTAAATAACTTCTGTAGTTGGGCCAACATTATATTGAAGCATTACATAGAAAATAATAGGGGTGGCTGTTTTGACGTGTGTCATTTGGCGGCTGTGTGTTTTGGCCCTTAGTCTCCTCTTTTTAATAAATCTTTGATTCTAAAACCAAACAGCCTTCATCTAGGACCGGTTTCCAAATCACTTCTACTTCGAATTCTAAATACTCGGTATACCTCATAGTAAGCTAATTTCCTTTCCTTAGCCTAAGCCATACACAAACATGCAATCTGATTTCACCTCAACCTTTGAAATACTGTTCAAATAGAAATTTGCCAAGATAGTAACAATAAACCAAGTATCAAATATGCAGTACATTCTGGTCTCCCATTAAAACTTCAGTCAGACAGTCCACAATCTCTCAACTATATAAGGACAGTCAACAGTAGGGTACGGGGGTTTTCAGTGTGATCATTTCTTAAAAAACAGGGGCTCCTTTTCAGGAATAACATTTTTGGCTGGCCATCTGATAGTAAATTGTATGTTTTTGACTTGTGACAGTACAGGGAAAAAGTTTCTAGCTTCTTAGAATTTCTCATTTTACAGCTTCACTTTTTAAACCTAAAGGCAATGCCCTCATTGTTTACCAATCAAAGTTTCATTATCACTGCCAGAACCTGATCCCCCAGGCTCAAACGGTCACACACCTACAACTATTCTGTCTCTCGCCTTTGATAGCAGCCTTTAGTCAGACCTCTGAGATACAACAAAGTGTGCATCTTTGTGTCTAACTGTACAAATGAAATAAAAAACAACTGAACAAACTGAAATGTTTGCATTTCTCTGTTCTCCTTTGAGGTTCCCATTCTCCCTTTTGACCACATATAACATCATTACCATTTTTTGGATTATCACATTTAAGATATTATTAAATGGATTATCAGACAGACAGTCTCTTCCTATGAAGGAAAAAATCATACATCATGTGTTTTGGACTCAAGTGGGTTAATTTCTCGATCCAGAAAGTGCTTTGAATCTAAAAGCTTTATTCAAATAAAACATCATCACTCAACATCTGGTATTCAGAATGCTATGTCACCTGAAAATCAGGTGAGATTAATAATCAATCAAATAATAAACAAATTTAACTTGCTTGTTGTTTAGAGCTGCCAGTGCTACTATGTATCAAACACATACATATGTGGCATTTATAGTCAATTGCCTCTCTTGCCCCCTCAAGTGCCTTCTAAAAAGCCTTTGTTGATTAGCACATCTAACTATAAAGGAAGGAATTTCTGTATGTATGTCTGTCCTATAATTTTCTCGTCAACCATTCATCCGATCAACTTCACTCTTGGCGGGTGTATTGCTGAGGACTCAAGGGAGGGCAGTGTCGAATTTGGTGCAATTTGAACACAAGGCGCGTTTAATATTAATAAGCTTTTAATAAACAAGTGATCCAAGACTCTGTGCAGCTGTGGGGCGGGGCTTCAGGGCTCTGATAAATGCAGCCTGAGATCAGAGCTGTAGTCTACAGCAAGTCAGAGAAAAGTAAGTAGACGAAAAGTAGCGAAAACACATTTGGACACGCGACACGTTTAGTATTAATAAACTTAGTAATTAACTTTAAATAAACAAGTGAACAGCGAGCCACTCAGCTCTGTGCCTGAGCGCAGCGCAGCTCCAGAAGTAACCCGACATCACGCTGTGGTAGCCAATCTGGTGATCAGACCAT
Source organism: Siniperca chuatsi (assembly GCF_020085105.1). Taxonomy (NCBI): domain Eukaryota; kingdom Metazoa; phylum Chordata; class Actinopteri; order Centrarchiformes; family Sinipercidae; genus Siniperca; species Siniperca chuatsi. Next base: position 14,300,748 of record NC_058044.1, read on the forward strand.
TCAAACTGCTCCACAGTCAGCCTGAAATATCACTGAAACTAGTTCATGGAACAAACCATGATACCCTCCCAGTTATGTCCTTACTTGGTTTATTTCGTGTACCCAGCTTCGACGTCTGTGTCTGGCTTGCAGTCTATGCTGAAAAATAGCGATACCAAGAAGCTTCCTTTGGTTTGTGTTCATTTGTTTGAGAGAGACAGCGGTGGTCAAGCAACCTAGAGAGTGAATGGAAAGAGGTAGGGCCAGTAGTGAGAAAACCGGTGAATCAGAGGAATAAAACGTTATTTTCTGTTTCACAGTGGTTACGTTCTTAAGCACAAATAAACATGCCCACACCCCCACACACCACCACACAATCCTGTGGCTAATCGCTGCAACGCCTGATTTGGTCTGAATAAGCTCTTAAGGAAAGAGCTGAGTGTTGAAGCGGTGGCCGTCCTCTGCTGGAGTGGATCCATTCTCAGAATCTGGAAATTAATTTGGATTAGTGTGAGTGGATATTCTTACTCAGGATGAAATTTGATGACTTGGAAGTTGCATAGGGCCTAACTGGAAATGGCCTATTGTGTAAAATAGTCAAATAACGAAAAACTATTGAAAATATTGAGTATTAGTGTTTATTAGACCCTCAAGTGCCTGCATGAATTGGTATCACCAAAAAAATTGATTCAGATTTTTTGTAACTATACACCATTTATATTACTCAAAACATACGTAATACATGCAGAGCTTTACCAGCCTTTGAGCTAACTTGTTGTTGTTGTTTTTTACAGAAATGAATTACTCAATTAAAACAAATAAATAAATATACTATTCTAGGAAAACTACAAAATGCGAGACTTTTGTGGACGGTAAAATAAGACAGCAGATTTTTTTTTTCTCCAAACACTGAAACAAAACATGCACAGGGACCTGATGTTGGTACTCAACACATCCAAAAATGGTCTTCGCATGCAGAAAAGAGCGTAGTTCTACACCTTCTCTTGCAGCCAGCACCTCAACCTCCTTACTTCTCGACACTGAGGAAAAAACAGACATGACCCAAGTGTGAGAGAGTGGGTGAGCCAGGTAATTAAGACTGACATGACAGATCATTTAAGGCTTATAAACCACTTTCTCTCTATTGATGCCAGAAAGCTCTCCCACTCTATTTGTGGATTTATCATGAACATTCCTGGGTTTGTTCCCTCTCTCACCTAAAGGCTATGAAGATGCCCAGAAAAGAATTGCAACAAATCAGACATCCTCATTATTTGCACTGATATCACAGTGTCAAAGGTACAGCTATGACTCAGTCCACATTTAGCCCTCCCTAAATCATGTTTTTGGGACTTTGTCTTTACTTAGCATATTGTTGCTGTCCAGCAAAAACTGTATATCCTAGTCTGAATGTTACTTTTTCAACTAAGTTAATACATGCTTCTTGTAGGGGGAGAATTATCCTTCCTCTTAAGCTTATAAAACAGTTTTTTAAAATACACTTGTTCATCCCAAAAATGCATAGTTAGCCCAGCTTAAAGAGAGGCACTTTTTTGTTCCAATATAAAAACCTATTTTTCTGAAAATTACGTTTATAAATGTGAGGGTCTTGTTATTCTCCTTTACAGATTGAAACACAATTTGAGCTGAAAATAAAGAATGGCCATGACACTTAAAGAATAACAGCTACCTAAATTAGTAGTTAGTGGGGCTACCACAAATATATCTTAGCTTGCAAATACACAAGTTAGCACTGTCTGAGAATACTATACATAGTTCTGTAATTCTATATCTCCAAGAATAAACTTAGGTGGGAGTCGTGGGAACTCCTTTGTGAACTTTCAAAAGCTTTACATGCACAGAAAGTAGTACACAACAGATAATGTAGTCAACCATTTGAGCTTTGAGGCAGTCTTATTTTATCATGCAAACAGAGCATGTTAGCTACTGGTTAAGTTGTGAATACCCTTTGCTCAAGCTCTTCTTGTAACTTTAAATAACCATGTAAGTTTGGAGTGAGGAGTGCTTTGACTCCTTGAGATTGTGAAAAAGTTGTCATCACTTACAGTATGTTACAGTGCATTTACATGTAGATAAATAACCCTGTTATTTACAGCTTTCTGCGGTAACCTGATTTCTTAAATGCCATGCAAACAGGAAACACAATTTCCTGGTTAAAAAACTACATTTCTGTGGGGTAAAGTTTCCTGTTTATGTATGTGCTTGAACTGGGATTCTTATTGGGGTTTTTACAAGAGCATATGACAAAGGTAGGTAAAGTATTCCTATGGTCTTATTAAAGCTATAATTGTTTAATTATGTCAATGTTCATAGCTCAACAGAAGGTTGGTTGTAAAATTCAGACACAAATGCACAAGAAGAAAGGAAAACCTATGTGCTCTCTCTTAATACAGAGCATGTCCTTTCTTCACAGTCACTCTAAATGCTCTGACAAAAAGGGAAAAAAACCCTCTTCAGGCTGCAGCATCTTCTATTATAACACACTAAATGTAAAATATGCCAGCTTTGGTTCTAAAATAAGATTAAGGGTAGGAGAGAAATCTCATTACTGACCGTGTGCATGGAAACATGAGTTTTACAGTAAATAGGGTTTTTGTAGTGCATGTAATTTCTCGTTCTTGTTTTCCTGCCTTAACCTGGTTTCTCCCTATAACCTAATTTCTTCTATGCATGCAAATGTAGTGTTGCCAACACTGTCACACACACTCATACCCCACACTGCTGCTACAGTGTGCACACTGCAGGTGAGAGCCAGGTCTGACACATAGCAATAAGAGGCTCTTTGTCTTCCTCCTTGGGGACCACAGCAGCCTCTTTCCATCTACTTCTTCATGTGTTTTCGCATCACTGATCTTCACACATGGCATCATCTTCAAGGCTGACCTACAATAAAGCTCCTTCCAATATCTTCTCTGTTTCTGTCTTCCCAGACATAGTTCAGGCACTCCCACACATAGGGATCTCAGGCAGAGCACAGTACACCAATAGGTTAGTGACAGTGGAGTAGTCCTCTGGAATTTTCCCTGACAGATGATCAATTTACTTGACAGCAAAGTGAGGCTAAGGTGTACTATATCACAACAACAGGATTTGCATCAGTAAATATAATTGTACAAATCTGTTTTCAAAATTCAGTACATTTGAAAAAACACTATTTCCAATATAACTTTTTCATTTTTAGTGACATCTGTTGTTTCATTTGCTGCAGGGACAATATTTTGCCCTGATAACCTTTATGCCTGTCATATTTAGCAATGTTACAATCACCAATATATGATCCCAACATTACAATCAGTGGATCAAGGATAAAGGTCCCTGATGTTTAGTTGCCAGAATCAGTAATTAACTGATAATTGTTGATTGAATGATTTTGAGAAAATTCTCTGCAATTGGCTCTCTGAATACTCTTTACTGTTACTGAATTAGAATACATCATTCTGATAAAAAACAAATGTGTTTTGCAGTAATATTGTTTTTTCCCCATCACCCAATTGACAAATTTCCACAAACCTTTCACCACTTATTCTCAGAGTTGAAACTCAGTCAAACTGAAACATACAAATTATCATACACACACTGGTAGAATCTGAACTCTTTTCAGTGATGATTCAGGATATCCAATGTCCATTGAGGATATATTTCCATAAATATGTTAAGAGATTATGTAGAATAACTTCAGATTCTGTTTTCTAATTATCAGATTCAGTCTTTTTCTTTATTATCAACATTCTCCAGGTGATTGTTGTCTGTAGAGTGTGAATAGGAACTGCTGTTAGCCAAAGCAGTAATTCTTTCTGTGATCATTTTTGGACAGTGCAGGATAAAGCCTGACTGATGTTCCACAGGTGTTATTTTTACCTCATGGTCCCATATAGCCTGGCACCTTGCAAAACTTGATAGAAGAGGGGAAGATTGCTAAAATTAGGCACTGTCTTCAATGGCCTTGATAGCTTTTTATATTTTTGTCAATAACTGTATCCTTTTTTCACAGACACTTCAAATTAACTTTATTTTTATGAGGACCTCCTCCCATTGCATACACAGCCTCCATTAATTTAACATTAATTTAAAATTGCTGTTTTGGCACATTTTTTTCAATAGTTTTGCTATTTTAATCATAGACACGTCAGACCAACTTAACTTTCATTTATGCCTCCTCTCATTATCCATCAAAAATAGTACAGATAGAAGCTTTGTTTTACAACCCTACACTGAACTGTGTATTTCACCCTTAAAGGATAGGTTCACAATTTTTTAATTTGTCTGACAATACTTGCCCATATAAACATTGAAACAGGTTTTGCTAGCAGTAATCCTTCTTCCTGTTCATACTGGCAGGAGGAAGGATTATAGCAAGCAAAACCTGTTTCAGTGTATACACATGACAATTGTTTAAAGACAGGTTTGCAATTTTTCAGTTTTATCATTTAACTCTACACTGGAAGATACTGATCCTTATTATGACCGACATTTTATTGTGAAGTACAACCTGCCCAGCCACCCTGGCAAGCCCTCACGAGGGAAACACAAGAAATAAGAATATCTGAAGAGGGTAAATTAAAATAGTTTTATTTTTAGACTTTATTGTATGCTTTTGTATCATTTTAAAAAGTGTCCCAGAGGACAGACACCCTTCATCCACTCCCAGTCAAGTCAACTTCCCCTCGCAGTGTGTATCAGCAGATCAGACCTACAAGGGCAAATAGTAACAAAGACTATTTGGGGAACAAACAAAGAGCATACAAATAAATACTAGATACTGTCTCTCCCTCTCTGTGTCTCTCCCTCACATCTCCTTGTAGACATGGAGCTCAAACAAACCTCACCCACCTCTCTTTTGAGTTAAGTGAGAAAAGCGTTCGTCGTTATTTTCAGTTCAGTATGGTTTCTTCATGATTATAGGCATTCTATCTTTGCATCCAAATACAGCAAAAAATGAAAATTTGAAATATTTGAAATACATTATTTTTGCTTTTCCAAATATGATATTCAGTATTCAGATTTGGGAACTTCGCCAGCTTGAACACTGCTCTCTTCTCCCACTGCCCCATTTAGGCTACAACTGCCATTTGTGTTTATGCCCCTATAGTTCACTTAAACATTAAACAGATGTAAAATCAGATACCTACTACTAATTTTAGTGTGTGCATGTTTCAGGTTTCAAGTCTTTTCCTCCTTATCCACTTGATGGCAAGACATACCTTTTATATTGTGCTTAGCTTCACACTGTGAGCGCTTGCTGCTAATTTATATTAAAAAAACCTGAAGAGCTCTTATGAGTTATGAGAAATGCAAGTCCCAAGCATTTGACAATGCTTGGGACTTGTCATTGTCTTGTCATTGTCAAATGTCCGAACTACACCGTGCAGCGGACCAAATCCGAGATACGTTTTTAGTACAGTTGGTCAATGTCTATTATAAAATGCCTCTATTTGTTGGTTAGTCTAAGAAACCATCTCATCCACGGACAACCACTGCTATTTTATCTATATGTGATCGAAGTATACCCAAAGTCCAAGTTGTCTTGTGTATGGTAAATCAATCTAATTTCGCACTTCCTTATGTTGGCTGTGATCATTGACAGCTTTAAGGACTATGTTAAAATGCCTCAAATGCTGCACCTGCTGTCAGTTTAGCATAGTCTAATTGCATTGGGTATAGAAACTGTTGTCCAATTGCAATTCATCAGCCCTGGAAGCACAACTGTCGAACAAATTCTGTACAACTTTAAAGGCGCTTAAAACCTAAGGAAATCCATTCTTGTATCAAAAAGAAGCTCTGTAGATTACAAATGCATATATGAAATCAGAAATTAGATATGTCTTACTGGTTTTATTTCTGAATATGGGCCTATCTACGGGGTCAGGGGTGAATCATTTGCATAGTCACCGTAACTGTCATTTTAAGGATGGAGCCATAGTGAAATTGGTTGGATGGAAAGCTTCATGTGACATGTGCTTACTTCAGTTTGGGTGAACTCAAATGTCCAAAATATAATCAAGCTAAGCAACACCTTTTACTGTACCATTCCTATGGAAAACTATTTGTGCTGTGTCTGTGTCAGAGACTTTGATCAACATTCCTCATGGTATGTACAGCACAGTTATTGCAACCTTCTGAAAACTGGCCATGAATTCAACCGCTGAAACATCCACACAGATGGGATGCCCAAATATTGTTGCAGCTGTTTGCATTATAGAGAGTGTGTGTGTGTGTATATGTATGTATGTATGTATGTATGTATGTATGTATGTATATATATATATATATATATATATATATATATATATATATATATATATATATATATATATATATATATATTGGGAAAGCTGGAAATTATACTTCTCTCTGATTGAACCAGTGCACCTATTCACAGTTTTTGGGGTGCCTGGTGATGTAGCTGTTGCATAGCAAGCTGGCTGTCCTGTGGGTAGGCAGGTTATTGCTGGACTTCCCACAGTAAAGACTTCAGTGTCCCTATGCTGAGTTCTTCTTTTAGTTTTTACATTATGCACCATTTTGGTTGAGTTCCTGCGTCTTCTCCCTGTGTGGTCAAACATAGAGTTGCAAATATCATGTTAATTATGTGCAGTGCTCTTTGGCTACACCACTCCCGGCTGTCTCTCCCTCCCCAGCTTTCTGCCTGAATTACCTTTGAGTTTGTCACACAGTAAACCACTGTTAATATTGATCAAGACAGACCACAGCATATGGTCACAACATACATATATATGGTATTGGATGTTTGATGTTATTTTCCACATCACTGACACTGCCAAACTGGCCTTCCTCTGTTTTACTCCAGAACTGTGTCCTCTGTTGTGTCCAAGTTTGATCTTCCTCCGCACAATGGAGGGAGGTACAATGCAAATACCTAGAATTTTATTTAATTTTTTTAAATAGTAGAATAGTAATTGTAGTGTTAATATTAATAAATTAATAATAATAGGAATGACAGCTATAGGAAAAATAATGTCAGTATTAAAATAACAACAACTGTAGTAGCAGTTGTCGAGCAGGAACACGGGGGCAGCAGGTGGCCCACAACCACAGATCCAGACTCTGCAGCTCCGGAGGCAGAAATACCTGCTGAAAGCGACAGAAGGAGAGAGGAGAAAAACGAGAAAGCACAAAACTACGGGAGGCAGAAGATGTCAAGTTAGTAACATGCAATAATGGGATAAAAATGCATACAGATAGAGGGAAGTCTTAAGTCCAATATACACAGTAAAAGAAAAAGCTCATTACTAAACAACAAACACAGATAATTACATGTTGTCTCTTGTTGTGTGTGCCTGTTATGTTGTGTTTTTTTCATGTGGAATGTTTAAAAAAGCAGAATAAATTGCCCTCTGAGCTGAGGGCATTGCTCTGTGTGTGTGTGCATGTGTGTGTGTGTGTGTATTAATGTAAGTGTGTGGTTTCTTTCCATCAGTTCAAATCCCTCTTTTCCTCTTTGTACTGGACAGTGTCAATGATAAAGGGGGCAGCCATTATTCCCCTTGGGCTGTTAGGCAGAAGTGGCCTGGCTGAGTCTCCCTAGTAACTACACACTCTGTACCTATGTCCAATGACAGACCAAATCAAGAGGGGACCCAACCATTTACCACCCCATACAGAACAGGTTTACATTACTCTTTGCATTCTGTTTACTCCATTAAATGACAACATGACAAGAGAAAAGTAATTTCTTCTTCTCCAGTCCAGCAAGATGTGATGTGCCTGGGTCACTGAAACAGCACTGCACACAGACATGTTTATAAAGGAAATGAAAAACAAAAACAACAGAGAAATGTTCTTGCATCCTCAAACAGTATGACTAATGCATTTTTCTAGCTATGCACTCTACAGGAGCAAGGGCAGAAAATGTGTAAGCCTATATATGGATAACACACACAAGTGGGTGTCTTAACCAACACCTCTTTCATTTAGCTATTCATCACATTGCAGTGGGTCATGCTATCTTTTACTTCTACTGTGTGTATGTGAGGAATTTACTGTTTCTTTTTACAGCAATCACTTGTACACCCATGCTTCCCCTAAACCTTTGCTAAATTTAAAGAACTCAGTGGTTAGTAGATTCCACGTAGAAGTAACACACAAACAAATGGTAAACAAATATCAGCTATTAATATTATGTACCAGTATTTCTTACATTGACAACAATGTCTCCATTGTTTGCTTACTCTGCGCCATGTAGATAAACAGAGAAGTAGCAAATTATCTGATATAATGCCATTGTCTTACATTTTTGATCCTGTCTCAGCCCCTACTCAGTGATGTTGTTAGGTACGCGTCCTGCATCTCTGACGCATTAATAGGGTGCAGTAAACCCACTATTGATGTGTCATGGGGACGCACCCTATTTTTTCCCTGATATTGTTACATTGTGAACAACAAATCTGTGTTGAAATCATAGAAATAAACAGAAGAAACCTTGCTGTTGTGTAATTTATTATCAGACTGCAGCTTCTCACCAGCTCTCTGTGTCAGGGCTGAGCTCCTGTCAGCAGGCAGCAGAGCAGAGAGGCCGCGATGGGGACAGTGAAGTGAAGATAACTTATCAATTCACCTGTTTAACAATCTGCTCTGTCTGTCATCCATGCTGCTATGTTTTTTCACAAGCACAGTAGCGCTGTCAAAATTGGCCAAAAATTATTATAAAATTATTCCCTCTAAAAACCACATAGATTTGAACCATTCAAATATGTATTTTTGTGCATTATGTCCATAAGAGGGCAAACCAGTACGAGAGACATAACTCACTTGTATAGGTATATTTATTTCATAAACATGTCTTTTAAAAGATCGACATACCTACACATAACAAAATAAAACAATTAGGTTATAGAATGGACATTCAATTCTCAGAGCGAGCTGTGCTGTGATAAGTATGGAACAACAATGATCATTTCCTAGACATGAAATGGGACCTGCAGTGCATGAAGCTTCTGTCTTTAGCCTGTATTCATTAGTATTAGTATTTGCCACACTTTTATAATGTTTTTGTTCAAATAAAACTGAGGCACACAATTCCAAGAAATGTGACAACAAAGAAGTTTTGGCCTGAGGGATAATTTACAATGAAGTGCTATTAAAAATTTTCTTAATGCATATATGATAAGGGGCATGTCCAGAGCAGTGACTGGTGTGTGTGGTGTGTTATCTTTGTTTTATTATCTTTTTGGAAATTCCCTTTGTGTCTGTGGCAAAGTAGGCTGCTTACATTCTTGACGCTAGAACTCCCAAAACGCTAGCATAAAAAAAAAGAACAAAAGTAAAACTGACTTAACTGGTTCAGCATTTATTCCACTGTCACTGACTGACAGCCCTTTTTATTCCCTGTCAGGCCATGCAATACATCAGGATGCCTCCCGCCACATTCATTTGTTTCATCTCCTCCAGTAGCCACCTGCACCTCCCGTTTTTGTTCCTCTTTTAAATAAACAAGGCGAAGGAAGCGTGGATCCAGGTAACTAGCTTTGTTCAGTAGCATAAATGCGCCCTTTTCCTTGCTATACCGCCTCTCCAGATCGGTGATGATCTTTGTCTTAATTTCTGTCAAAGCAGGTGGTTCTGGTTCGCCTGGCGTTAGTTGAGAGAGCAGGACATGTTTTAAAGGCGGTACAGCTGACGCAGTTGGATATTTGTCAGTCGAAAACGCTTCGGTTGCCACTTTGAAAGGTTTAAGAACCACTTGTACCTGTAGTAAATAAATATCAGAATCAGAAATACTTTATTGATCCCCGAGGGGAAACTCTTTTGTTAAAATATGTGTTGATATTAGGACAGGTTTGCATTTAGCACATTCACACAAAGTAAGTAATCAATATTACCTAAACTTTAAAATTAGGGCCACCATTCTACCTTTTTTATATTAGGACAGGTTTGCCTTTGTCCAGCCTATTACAATACAATAACATTCACACAAAGTAAGTAAATAATAATGTCACGGCAAGGCATTTCTGTGCTCACCTTTTCCATGAGGGATCGTTCACTCATGGAGGTTTCAGTGGCTCTGACCCAGAGCCTGTGTGCCACACATGGTATATTCACTGTTTCAAGAAGTCTCTCATCCAAGATGTCTTGAATGCATTTGCCTATATTCTCTGCAGTGTGGCTTTCCCTAAGCTCTTTTGTTTTGAGTACATAGTCATGCATTTTCCAATTGTCTGAAATCCAATGGGCAGTTACTGTGACATAGGATGCTTTTGCTAGGGAGGTCCATCCATGGTAAAAGCCACATCTTTGTCTTTAAGTAATTCCTTTACTTTGTCTGAGGTCCTGTTGTACATTTCTACGAATCTTTTAGTGATTGTTCCACAGCTAGGGATACGGTACCTTGGTTCCAGTTCCTGACAGAACTCTCTGAAACCCATCCCCTCAACTATACTGATAGGCCTCATGTCCTTGCACATGAACAAAGTAAGTTTCTTCATACAAGCCTCTTGTCGTGCTGCAGACAGTGAGCTTGTGGCGAGTCGTGTAAAATATGAGTTGAGATGTGGCTGTTTGGGTAGAGTTCTGGACATCAGACCATATTCATTTGGGTGCAATCTGAGATGTGCCCTCAGGTTGCTAGTGGTGATATGGTAGGCTAACTGTAGCTTGCATACAACTTTGTCTCGAGGTTCCACAATTTTGCCGTCTATTGACCAAAATCCTGTGTTTTCAGTGTTCACTCAGTATTTTGATGTCAGGAATATGATTTATTTTATTAACATTTTAGATTTGTTTCCAGTGAGATATTGAGTTTATATAGTGCTGTTGTAAACATTAGGGGCCAACAATCAAAACTAGAGGGAAAGTAAACAAAGACAGGAAGTAAATTGACACGACACACGAGGGGAGGAACACACTACAAAATAAAACAGGAAATGACAAAACCTCAAACTATAACAGTGTCAGGTTTCAGGTAATGGTTGGAATTAAAATTAAACGTGTCGTCACAGTCACAGGCCTGTGTGAGAGCCATATATGCAACAAAGCAAGTAAATATGATGGTAAATTGCCTAAAAGTCCCATTTGTTACTGTTTCTTATCTAACAAGACTAATAGTTCATTGCCATTCAAATGACCCCATGAGGCCCATCAGCTTCATCTGCACCAGTTAGGCTCAGCTGTGATTTGATCTTAATGCTAACATTATCATGTTATTATTTTAACATATAAAAGGTAAACATGCTGACCCTGTATGAACTCATATGCCTTACAAAATATATTTGGTACTTATTCTGTGAGAACTATATTCTCATATATTTATAATAAAAAAACACTGATTATCAGATGTTATGCAAAATTAAAGGTCAAATTTCTCTGTGGCACATTATTATTTATTTCCTTTTTTATTCTGTTTGTTCTTTGTTTATGCTTTGGACATAGATCATTCTATACTTCTAAAAATTAGATGAGTTTGACTGCTAGAAATACTGTTACAGTGTTTCCATGTTTGTTAGTATCACACACAAAAATAAATTGTGGCTATTTTCAGTTGCTGAAAGTTATTAAAAATATCAAGAATACAAAAGCCAAGGGTTAATTACTGTTCAGGGATTCATGTCAAGGTTACTGTGCAGGAAAATTAAAATGTTCTATTTTTGCTGCAGGATGAACAGTTGCATTACATTAATTAAGTAAAGCATGGCTATAATTTGTAACCCTTAACAATATCATAAATTAAATCAATCTTTAATTAAAACTGAGAACAACCTCTTGTAAATTAGAAAATAAAACTTTCAGATGTCATTGATATCTATATCAGCCTTTGTCGGCTAATAAACAATAACTACTACAAGTTTAATGGTAAATAATGTTAATCTGTAATATTAGATTCACTAGATGATTTCATGTAATGTCGATTTGTGATGAAAGACGATGTAATGTGAAATAAATAGCAAGTGCACATGTTGACCCATGTCTGAAAAATTCAGTAATTTTCATGTAGATTCTTATGTGTTTAAATCACATCTTATTCTTAATCATGTCTGATTTACATGATTATCTGATATGTTTATAAAGATACATATATATGTATTTATTAGGGCTGGGTTTTAAAAAATCTATTTTTCTGATTCAAATCAATCTTCATTTGAATGATCCGATATCGATTCATAAAATCCAGAGATCGATCTTTAAACATACACCTTTTCCCGTGGATGCGTGAAGCTTTAACACCATTAGGGGCCTGTGTCCACATAGTGTTTTTATGTATAGAAAAGTACTGGCAGGGTGCTGGCAAGTTTTGTTTCTATGACAGGTAGCTAAAAAGTGAAAAAAAAAAAAAAAACAGGTCAGAAAGTGGTGTTTACCTGTATTTTTTTCATGAATGAGGCTTGGATTTCTCCCAAGCAAGACCCTAGCCACCGGTGTTAGTTGCTACTCTCCAGGATTAGGACGTTTTCTCCGGCTGCGAAGTGCAGCAAGTTGGGCTTCGCGGATTGGAAGGCGTACCAAGGGAGCAATACTGGAATACTTGGGGAAATTTTACAGATTTGGCTGCTTTCACGTGTTGTGCTGCTAGCTTGATGAACTTTGAGCTATCTGAGCTTAAACGAAAAACGTAAGATGAAGGAAGTTCACAAACAGTGCGTAGAAATGTTGATACATAACCATTCAGTATTAAAGCGTGAATAAAACTAAAATTCTACAACATATTATGCTAACTGAGGGCTCACCTGACTGACCACTGACTGACTGAGTGAGCAGTCATTTACAAACAATCTTTTCTGGTGACTGTCCTCACCAGAAAAGTTTACGTTTGTATACAGGCAGACAGAGCAGTATGAGCAGCATTTTTAAATTATGTTTTTACTTTTTCAGTGATCAAGTGATTTGTTGTCATTTGTCGACAGCCAATTAAAAGAATATTTCAAAAAATTTGCATCCATAGTTGTGCTGGGAAATGGTCCACATAATGCCCTTTTACATGTACTTTTCATCAAGGGAAAACCTGCATTTATACCTGCACTGATATCCATTGCCAGTTTATTAATATTTTATAGACATGACCTAACCAAGTCGTTTTTGTGCCCTAACCTAACCAAACCTTAACCATAGCATTGTCACATCATAAAACAGATTTATTTTTCAACAATAATATGTGGTGGTTTTCGAAGGCACAGACAAATGATGTTGTCCTGCTGAGTGTCAGACCAGAAAACACTTGGACAAACGTATTTTGTCATTTAATTTAGAGGACTTGTTAACTGAGAAACCAAATCTGTGTGAGTAGTGCTGGGACAAGGTGATCTTCCTGGTTGAACCTACTCCGTAACTTGAGAAAAGAAAGTTCAGCTGTTTTGTACATTTATTTTGAGGTGAGGGGATATGTCAGCAGCAAGAAAAGCAAACATATATATCATAGCAAAGCACCAAATTGGATAGGACCATGCCAAGTCTGTCTAGGGCAGCGTGCCAACAGAGAACAGGGGCAGGGCTTTGGGGCTGTAGCAATAAAAATAAATGATGACAACGATGGAAAACATGGCTTAATATAAACATTCAAATTACATTTTAGAGTGAGGTGAAAAATAATGCAGGAGGAGAAAAGATTGATATACTATATACCAAAAAAACAGACATATTAAAGATAACAGACATTTATTTTTCATTGTCTTGCATGTCTTTAAACTACAAACACCCCTAAGCTATGAAAGTTTTAACAGCCTCAATTTAGGATGGTGTATCTTCAAGCTACTTTTTTACATTGTACTCTGTGGTCTCAATGTTCCTGTTTCCTTCCCTCATTTCTATCTCTTTCCCACACTAACACACACACACACACACACACACAAAGTATTTTGGGAAGACGTCCAGCTGCCGTGGTGAGAGTGACTAATGACCCCTTTCACAGCACAAACACCACATAATCAGAGATGCTGAGGATCTGTGTCTGCCCGCTGTCCTGTCTGAGTAATTACACCAGGGACTCACTTAATCTACTACCCAACAATCAACCCAGCTGTACATACTTGTTGCCCACTGCAGTGCCCCAGTATCGTGGTTCAGAGATGAGTGTGTCAAATAATTTTTTGTTGTAATCCTGTGCTATATTATTTTGCCGAGCAATCAGATATATAGTATATAAAAAGAAAAAGAAAACCTTTAATTTTGAATGGGTGTTTGGCTGAACACCTAATAAAATGTAATTGAAAATTGAAAATTGAAAAAGAGTGAAAAATCTACTGTGTGGCTTAGTCTTAGGTTTTCAAAAATACAAATGTATATCTTTTTATCTACCTTTAAAAGTGAATTCATTGTTCAGTATTTAGCTTTTGTTTAAAAACTCAACAGGTGAACAAACTTTCTTACAGCAATGCAGTTAAATGGATTTGGCTCCAGATTGTTATGGGGGCATTTGTTCATGCATTTGAAGGAGATTCACGAAGGGCACTTTGGCCTCCTTGGCACCTTTTTGATAGGCAGAAAAATTTTACAGAGAATGAAAGCAATCGAAAGTGTGTCATGGACATGTAGTATCTTACCTCAGCAATGTTTTCCCCCAGTGAAGTTATTCTCTCAACACATTTATGTTAATGTGTTGCTATTATTCAATTTGAGAAATTATTACTTATATTATGTAGTTTTCCTCCTGCTACTTAAAGTCATTACTACAGTTCAATGTCTCAGAGTCCAAATGCACAATATAGCTTTATATTAGTGCCTCCACAAATCTACAATTGTGTTTGACAGGACTTGAATGAACGTTATTTGAATATATTAAGTCAGTGACTTAACTGGGGCCAGCTGGCTCCATAAAATTCAGTACATGGTTTAAAAAACGCCTCATTACTGAAAATTATTTCCATTTTATTATTTTTTTCTTAAAATGACAAACATGTCTTAGCATGACAGTTCACTCTTGAACATTAGGAGCAGTATATGCAACAAAATAAATTCAGTGGTCTACTTATTAGCTTTCAGAGTGTTCAACTAGGGCTGCCTCCAACGATTTAATAAAATGTGTCTTTTCTTCAATAAATCAATTATCAGAATATCACAGATATATCTGTATTGGTATATGTGTGAACTATGTGAAGTAACTGCAGTACAGATGTTCCAAAGATATGTTTGAGGTAGTTTAGAAACCAGGGACACGATTACATTCTTTATCCACCAGAGAGCACTGACCAGTTTTTTATTTTTAAAGACTTTAGTGTCTTGTTCAGTACATGACTTGGTCACAATTCTTAAATGACAAATTTCAAGTATCTATCTATGTATATACTGTATATCTATGTTTTTCATCATCATCACCTTTCTTGAACTCTCAAATATCAATATTGGTATCAGCCTCAAAAATTCATCATTGGTTGAGCCAAGTACCTGTATTCCTAGCTTTACTTTGTCATTTTTTGGGGGTTTGTGTTCAGTCATTTCCTGTGTTATTTTGAAATTATCTCCTTCCCTCAAGTGTCTTTAAGTTTTGCTTCTTGTCTTTGATTGCTTTGATTGTTTTCACCTGTCTTGATCAATTTCACCTGTGTCTCGTTGTCTCCCTCACCTAAGTGTATTTAAGTCTGTGTCCTTCCTTTGTTCTTTGTCAGTTTGTCCCCGTTGCTATGTTGGCTCTGTCTGCCTTTGGACTTAAGTCTGCCTGCCTGCCTGCCTGCCTGCCTGCCTGCCTGCCTGCCTGCCAGACAGACAGCCAGACAGACAGATAACCAACCTACCAACCCATCGTTATGCTTCCTCTGTCTGCATTTGGGTCCTTTCCCTGTTCCCTGCTTGCCACACCCTTAACATACTTATTATTTTTTGTCATTTTTAGCACAGCACACTGGATTTATACATGTGCCACAATCTGTAAATAGATTTTAAAAAAAATGCAAGACAAACAAATTACAATTATAGCCATTGTATAAATATAGTGATCTATTCATAGACTAAGCAGAATATAGAATTAGAATTATTAATTGGTATATTTAATGAACACTTGTTCAGTAATAATTTCATTTGATAATGAGCTCTCATTAGCTGGATTCTCATTAGATCCAGATTCTCTTCTACATTCTGCCTGCAGAAGGTAATGTCAGTACGCTGTTATTGGATGCTGTTATTTGCATCGGCATTGTGTGTGTAAAAGGACTTGGAGTGCTGTCACAGTGCAGACATGCTTTTGTAATCCAAGAAATGTGGCACACCAGCACACTAAATAAATTGCAATTAGTGCAATTATTGCCTATCCTTAAAATTTATTTTTGCGACAGGGCTTTCATCCATTTTCTAAACAATTCATTAAATAAACTCTAAAGACTTTGTCTCAGAGTGTAAGGAGAGTGCGTATTCTCTAGCACTATGACTCTATTTGGAGTGTAATTCAGGGTCTGGGGTTTAGAAAATCAGTAGCAAAAGCCCATTTTTGAGTAATCATACATCTTTTATAGCCTGTCAGATGGATTACATCTCCATTTACACTTGGCTTTTCATGCGACGGGTATTTATCTAGATTGTACCCAGATGTGGTTGATCTACATTACTCCTATTTGTTTTGAAGAATTTTTCTTCAGCAGCCAAATGGTAATCCAGTCACCCTTTCCCCATGCGTTCCAATATGCAGATTGCCTTGGCCTGGACAGTTCTGTCCAAGAGTCTCATCCAGAACAGGAAATTATGCTACCACACTCACCAGAGGACAGTGATTAAGAGGGCATATGAGTTCAGAATATGGAGTTCTTGCTCATTTAGTCAGTAGTGATTTAAATTATACAAAACATCAATACTCAGATGGTGCGTTTTCTACTAAGGTGTTATTAAAATGCTTCTCTGTCAAATAGTATCAACAAATGTATTGTTTCATATCTGTATAGTTGCCCCTTTAAAATCTAAGGGTTGGAATTACTAGTCAATGTCAATGCCAGTGTGAGGTTCCTTAGCTTCCTATGCTGTAACATTCATTCTTTTTTTAATCTTCCACTGTATAGGTATTAAATGTAAAAATTTAGGGTAACACTTTATTTGAAGGTGGGTTCATAAGACTGACATGACAACTGTCATGAACATAAAGGAGTCTTTATGAAGGTTTATGACTGTTGACATTAAGTGTTATTCAGTCAATTATGTGTCTTTTAATGCAAAGTTGACATTTTTTGAGATGTCTTTGTTATGACAACTTGACATTAACCAAGACAAAAATGTCGTTATGACATCTTGACATTAACCAAGAAAACATAACCTGTCAGAAACCTGTTCAGCCTAATTATCAAACTATGACAAGTTCATGGTTTCACTCTACTTGTGTTACGGACAGACCACCGGAGACAATGGTAACGTGACTAGAGAGTTTATTGCAAACACAGAAGTATATAGAGAGGAGTAGATACTGTCCTTTCTCTTACGGATGGCGGAGGCGTGTGGGCACCGGGGCACCACACACCGAAGACGGGAACACTCAGGAGCTCCGCACACAGGAGACAGACGGGAGCCAGGATTAGGAGCGGCACACTCAGGAGACGGTAGATCGATAGGAGCTGAGGTTTAGAGTTCGTAGCGAGAATTATCCAATATTCGTAGTGTTGAGTCCGTGAAACATACACAGGCAGACTGCTCTGATCTGTCCTTTGTAGAAAAACGAGACCGGACACTGACTGAGGTGCGGAGCTGGGTCTTATAGGGAGTAGGGTGGTTGATTATGTGCAGGTGTGCTAAAGGTGACAGGTGCTGGGAATTAATAATCAGGTGAGGGAGTGCAGAGTGACTGTGATGAGAATAGTGGCTGGTGAGGCAATGACAGGTTGTAACAGAACCCCCTCTCCACGGCCAGCTCCTGAGGGCCGAAAGACCCCCTTCCCCGACACCGTGGCCTGTCCCCAAGGACCAAGCCGATCCGGGAGCTTATCGGAACGGTGCGTCGGGCGGTCGACCAGGAGCTTGAGAAGGCGGGACGCCGCGGGCGACCTCGGGCGGTCGACCAGGAGCTTGAGAAGGCGGGACGCGACGGGGCGACCTCGGGCGGTCGACCAGGAGCTTGGAGAAGGCGGGGCGCCGGAGGCGACCTCGGGCGGTCGACCAGGAGCTTGAGACGGCGAGAGGCCGGAGCGAGAGACTGAGAGGCGACCTCGGGCGGTCGACCAGGGGCTTGGAGACGGCGAGAGGCCGGAGCGGAGACTGGAGAGGCGACCTCGGCGGTCGACCAGGGGCTTGGAGACGGCGAGAGGCCGGAGCGGAGACTGAGAGGCGACCTCGGGCGGTCGACCAGGGGCTTGAGACGGCGAGAGGCCGGAGCGGAGACTGGAGAGGCGTCCTCGGGCGGTCGACCGGGAGCTTGGACCGGGCTGGAGATAGACGCGACCTCGGGCGGACGACCAGGAGCCTGGAGACGGCGAGAGGCCGTCGCGACCTCTGGCGGTCGACCAGGAGCTTGGAGACGGCGGGAGGCCGGAGCTGGGACTTGAGAGGAGTCCTCCGGGCTGGAAACCGGAGCGGATTCTGGCCGGCTGCTGACCTCCGGGCAGAAAACCGGAGCCGAGACTGGAGAGGAGTCTTCCGGGCAGGAAACCGGAGCGGACTCTGGCCGGCTGCTGACCTCCGGGCAGAAAACCGGAGCCGAGACTGGAGAGGAGTCTTCCGGGCAGGAAACCGGAGCGGACTCTGGCCGGCTGCTGACCTCCGGGCAGGAAACCGGAGCCGAGACTGGAGAGGACTCTGGCCGGCTGCAGACCTCCGGGCAGGAAACCGGAGCCGAGACCGGAGCGGACTCTGGCCGGCTGCAGACCTCCGGGCAGGAAACCGGAGCGGACTCTGGCCGGCTGCAGACCTCCGGGCAGGAAACCGGAGCGGACTCTGGCCGGCTGCAGACCTCCGGACAGGAATCGGAGCGGACTCTGGCGGCTGCAGACCTCGGACTGGAATCCGGAGCGGACTCTGGCCGGCTGCAGACCTCCGGACTGGAATCCGGAGCGGACTCTGGCCGGCTGCAGACCTCCGGACTGGAATCCGGAGCGGACTCTGGCCGGCTGCAGACCTCCGGACTGGAATCCGGAGCGGACTCTGGCCGGCTGCAGACCTCCGGACTGGCATCCGGAGCGGACTCTGGCAGGCTGCAGACCTCCGGACTGGCATCCGGAGCGGACTCTGGCAGGCTGCAGACCTCCGGACTGGCATCCGGAGCGGACTCTGGCAGGCTGCAGACCTCCGGACTGGCATCCGGAGCGGACTCTGGCAGGCTGCAGACCTCCGGACTGGCATCCGGAGCGGACTCTGGCCGGCTGCAGACCTCCGGACTGGCATCCGGAGCGGACTCTGGCCGGCTGCAGACCTCCGGACTGGCATCCGGAGCGGACTCTGGCCGGCTGCAGACCTCCGGACTGGCATCCGGAGCGGACTCTGGCAGGCTGCAGACCTCCGGACTGGCATCCGGAGCGGACTCTGGCAGGCTGCAGACCTCCGGACTGGCATCCGGGCGGACTCTGGCAGGCTGCAGACCTCCGGACTGGCATCCGGAGCGGACTCTGGCAGGCTGCAGACCTCCGGACTGGCATCGGAGCGGACTCTGGCAGGCTGCAGACCTCCGGACTGGCATCCGGAGCTGACTCTGGCAGGCTGCAGACCTCCGGACAGGAATCCGGAGCTGACTCTGGCAGGCTGCAGACCTCCGGACAGGAACCGGAGCTGACTCTGGCAGGCTGCAGCCCTCCGGACCGGAATCCGGAGCTGACTCTGGCAGGCTGCAGACCTCCGGACCGGAACCGGAGCGGACTCTGGCAGGCTGCAGACCTCGGCGAATCCGGAGCGGACTCTGGCAGGCTGCAGACCTCCGGACCGGAAGCCGGAGCTGACACTGGCAGGCTGCAGACCTCGGACCGGAACCGGAGCGGAGCCTGGGGACACTGGCGACTGGCGGACCTCCGGGCCGGAAACCGGAGCGGAGCCTGGGGACACTGGCGACTGGCGGACCTCCGGGCCGGAAACCGGAGCGGAGCCTGGGGACACTGGCGACTGGCGGACTCTCGGGCCGGAAACCGGAGCGGAGCCTGGGGACACTGGCGACTGGCGGACCTCCGGGCCGGAAACCGGAGCGGAGCCTGGGGACACTGGCGACTGGCGGACCTCGGGCCGGAAACCGGAGCGGAGCCTGGGGACACTGGCGACTGGCGGACCTCCGGGCCGAAACCGGAGCGGAGCCTGGGGACACTGGCGACTGGCGGAGGCTCGGGGCGGAAACCGGAGACAGGCGGCGGAGGCTGGGACACTGGCTCTGGCGGGCAGGCGGCGAAGGCTGGGACCCTCTGGAGACAGGCGGCGAAGGCTGGGACCCTCTGGAGACAGGCGGCGAAGGCTGGGACCCTCTGGAGACAGGCGGCGAAGGCTGGGACCCTCTGGAGACAGGCGGCGAAGGCTGGGACCCTCTGGAGACAGGACGGCGGCGGCTGCTGCGGCTGCGGGCAAGAGGCAGGAGGCAGGCGGCGGCGGCGCGCGCGGCTGCGCCTCAGGGCTAGAGGTAGGCGGTGGTGGCGGCAGCTGCGCCTCAGGGCTAGAGGCAGGCGGCGGCGGCTGGCAGACAGGTTGGGGATTCGTGGATGACCATAGGTTCGGCGGGCCAAACTCCTGGCAGAATCTCGCCAGGAAGAGGTCCAGAGAATGGAGAACTGCCTCTTCCTTAACCGCCAGGGATCCGGCCCAGTGCAGTGCCGGACCGGCTAGCCGAAGCACCACGAAGGCTACCTGTGTCCGCTCAGACGGGAACTGATCAGGGTGTAACAGGAACGCGAAGAAGCACTTCGTGAGGAACTCTTCGCAATTTTCCACTCTACCGGAGAAAATCCCCGACTGTAGAAACTCGTCCACCGCAATAAAGGGACTAGGGAGGCTGAGGATATATCGTTTGGCCAACTCCCCCAGGTGAAGTAGGGAAGTTTTGGCCGTCATCTTTGTTCACCGGTCCGGTCTTCTGTTACGGACAGACCACCGGAGACAATGGTAACGTGACTAGAGAGTTTATTGCAAACACAGAAGTATATAGAGAGGAGTAGATACTGTCCTTTCTCTTACGGATGGCGGAGGCGTGTGGGCACGGGGGCACCACACACCAAGACGGGAACACTCAAGAGCTCCGCACACAGGAGACAGGACGGGAGCCAGGATTAGGAGCGGCACACTCAGGAGACGGTAGATCGATAGGAGCTGAGGTTTAGAGTTCGTAGCGAGAATTATCCAATATTCGTAGTGTTGAGTCCGTGAAACATACACAGGCAGACTGCTCTGATCTGTCCTTTGTAGAAACGAGACCGGACACTGACTGAGGTGCGGAGCTGGGTCTTATAGGGAGTAGGGTGGTTGATTATGTGCAGGTGTGCTAAAGGTGACAGGTGCTGGGAATTAATAATCAGGTGAGGGAGTGCAGAGTGACTGTGATGAGAATAGTGGCTGGTGAGGCAATGACAGGTTGTAACAACTTGAGGTCAAGGGAATTTATTCATGACACAATTATAATGTTCTCATGACAGTCGTTGTCAAAACCAAACACATATAACAGTATAATGTAATGTTAACATACAAAGCTAAATAGTTTCTTAAAGTTTGATAATTAGGCCTGCTATGGCATGTTTGTTATGTTTTCTTGGTTAATGTCAAGTTGTCATGACAAAGACATTTCAAACAATGTCAGCTTTGCATTAAAAGTGACATAATTGACAAATGACATTTAATACCAACAGTCATAAACCAAGTCATAAAGACTCATGTTCGTGACAGGTGTCATGTCATGGTTATGACTGGTAACACTTTATTTAAAGGTGGGTTAATAAGACTGACATGACACAAATATAGTTTCCAGTTTCCCACAAATTAGCTTTTTAAAATTTTTATTTCACCCAACCATTTTAGAACAGAGCATTTATGCTGTGTCCAGTACCAGAGGACATGTGCCATCTGGGACTTCCAAATCGACTTACATCCTATTTACCTGCTAGTTTGTCTAAAAATCAATTTGGAAATGCAAACAATAAACAAACTTTAACAGCAGGCATGTGCAGGAGGAGGGCTCAAGCTGTGTGTCTATTTGTTGTCTTGTCAATCACACTGCAGAATGATGAGATAGAGGTCAGCATTGAAACAGAGGTTACAGAGGTTAAGCTACCATTAGCATAGCATTGTTAATGAATATAGTGACTGGAGTACTCAGAGACTTGCTTCAAAAGAGGCCCAGAGTTTGTATTGCACACACACATGTCTAGTCAACATGATATTTGGTGCAAATGTCCAAGACAGCCCAGGGCATAGTAAAATATTACTCCAGTAAATGAGGTCCCATTGTGAGTTGCTGTCAGTCACTTCAGCCAACTTATAAAGCTTTTTTCCCTTTACCTGTTAACTTTTGTAATGGAAAGGTGTTTGTTTGCACTATCAAAACTTTCTCTCTGGAATATATATGTCCCAATTTTAAGTTGGTAAAAAAGAGCCCTGAGGTGTCGGATAATCTTGCAAGATAATAAAATTCATCCTCCATCATTGTGACAATTATTTTAAGCAACAGCACATAGTCATGACAGCCAAATGACAGACAAAAAATAGTTGAAAAGCTTGTCTCAAGCACTAAACATGTAGCAGTTTATGAATTTAGAATATTTGGAGTGCGACGTAAAATATGCTGATCCCTGAGCTCGAGAAGAGGTAACTGCAGTATATATTGCAGACTGCAAGTTTACTTGCCACTTTATATTCATACAGATAACCAACACACACTGCAGTCATAACTTTAACCAGCAGAATTATGGAACCAAATAATTGTCACACTTAAAGCTATAATCCTGAAAATATGTCAAGAAATACCCTTTTGATGCTGTGTTTTACTATATATATTGCTATCTAGCTAGCTCATATTGTACAGATAATACAGTAACTCTTCTGCAAACAGCTATTTTGTAAATACTTCTCTAAATCTTCTCATCCCAGTTGTTCAACAAGGTTCATTGTTGTTCATAATATGCATAATCAGTCCTCATTTATCTAAATGATGATGATAATAATAATAATAATGAGATTAAATTAGAATTTACAATGCTTTAAGGGGATATCTCAACTGAAAATGGAGAAAAAAAGCCAGGATTTATTTTTAGAACATTTTAAGTCAGTCTTGAGTCAGTCTATGGTAACTTCAGCTAACCTTGCTGCTTTCCCACAGACTGTTGAGGTCACATTTAAGCTGTAATAGAATTGTATGTGTCAGAAATATCAAAATGTCCCCACAGATTTGCTATGGCTTCTGCGATAATAAACTCTTGGTGACACAAGTGTGTTTGTCTCTCACAGATGGGAGAAAAAAACTTGTATTTTGGACACAGTTTTAGTTGTTTGAGCCTTTGTTTTGGAGAGCAGATTGTATATTGTTGAGAGGTGCAGATTGGATGGTGGCAGGTGAGGTGAACAGTGGAGGGATTAACGACTTCAGAGCACTTGGTGCTGCCTTGGCAATTCACCAGCTGGTGAATAGAAGTTGTTGGAGGTCTCTCAGAACCATCATCTTCAGTTGTTACTGCACACTCTGAATAGCCTCTATACCAGGAGAACCGGCCTCCTGACATGACCCTGGGCGAGCTCGGTGTCTGCGTTTTATTACATGTTATGCAGGATGACTGTTGCCTTCAGTACAGAGGAATATCATCCCCCACAAAGACATGTGGAAGTGGTTCAAGGTCTGCAGCAGCAGGGAGAGGCCTGTCTTCTGGGAGATGCTGTTTGCCTGTCTGAAGAGCCCTTCCAGATGGTGAAGCAGTGAGTGTACCTCAATCACTGTTCGTCCCAGAAGCACCAAGCTAGAAGTGGTATCTGGCATCCTCATCCTCCACTAGGCTAATTTATGCAGTGTAAAATACCATAGGCTTAAGCTAATAATGATGGCTAGCAAAAAACTATTGTTTTGTCTATGAACCTTGAAAGTTATTAGCCTACCTCCCTGCGGCCCGTCTGCAAAAAAAAAAACAATCAACTTAAGGGAGGCACACACTCTATTGTTTCTACACTCTGTTCAGACTCAGAGATAATAAACAGTTGCATTGATACTGAAAACCTGTGTAGGCCTACTTTTTTCTACACAGAAAATTAATCAGGGATGGATAAAGAATCGGGCCGATAAGTAGAAGTGATAATGGCCTTGGTATCAATAAAATTGATCAATTCCCATCTCTAGTGGTAACCACTTTTTAACATAAAAAAATAGGGACGGCAAACCGCAAAACGTGCGCCCCAAAATTAGTGAAATATTGATGTTACAGTTGGAACCGGAACCAGACAATGCTGTACGTGCGTTGGCGAGTCTACTCGCATGCGCACAGGCATGTATTTAGAGTCAATGGCAACTTAATTACTTAAAATATGAGGTGACTAAAAATGGCAACTATATTTTCAGTTTCGGCAACCAAAAGCTGAACCCTGGTCTCCTAGAAATTGTTTATTACAACTAAATTGCAACAGAAAATATGATTTGAAGAAAATGGAATGTCCCCCAGATTACATTATTTATTACCATAATGAGGAAATGTTTTAGTTAACGTATCTGGCAATTGGCAAAGTGTTCATACTCATGGTATTTCATTGGTTTTCTGCCAAAATATCAGGTCTTTTTATGGTTATGTGTAGGCACTCACTGCACTTGAGATTAGGGAAGATCATGGTCTTTGTTTAATACAGAAAACGTCAGCAGTGACTTGAAGCACGAAACACTAATCCTAATCAAAGGACTTTTGTTGCCTAAACCTAACCACAGACATACATCTGGATGTGATCCCCAGATTCTGGTGTCAAAGTCCTGTGCTTTGTACTCCCACCATCCACCCTGACCCCTGGTAGATAAATGTAGCACTTCATTCACTCAAAAAAACCCAAACACCCAAGACGTTTGTCACCCCAATGTAATTGCGAAAACAATTTAGTAGAATATAAACGTAATTTCAAGGAGACAGGGTCGACTTAACAACTGCTGTGCACAATTAGCCTAAAGATGGCCTACCTTACAATTGCAAATCTATAGCATAATTTGCTATATTTAGATTGGTTTCCTATTTTGAGCATAATGTCCTATAGTGTTTTAATGTCCATGGAGAGAGGAGTGTCACTGTAGCTCTGTTATGGCAAGAAGGTTGGACAGTATTTGAACATCCTCTCTTTATCCCCAGCATAAACAGTATTTTAAGCTAACAACAGCTCTTTGTGGAGGTGGTGCACCTGTAAAATGTTACTGAAATACAACAGTTTCTTGAAAATATCAATGCTTATGCACATGATAAAAAGAAGGTAAATGTGCCTTTTCCTTTCATCAAAGCTAAAACATTTTAACACTGTGTTTATACTGCGTAACTTAAAGCTAGGGTAGGGAACGTTGGAGAAACTAGCAAGAGAAAGCTAGATTTTAAAAGTATTCAGCCAAAAAAATCACTCCCCAAAACACATTTTCATGTGCAATGAGTGCATGGGCAGAGTGCGCGCAGGTAGGTAGACAAGCAGGTAGGCATGCAAATCATTTCATTCAGGCCGAAGGAAATGATTGGATTGGCTTATTACAGATACAGGATTGTTTTCATTATTCCCCACGTTGGATTATGTCTATTATATTTAATTATATTCCCTACGTTAACTGTTTACTTTCTTTCATTCACTGTCAGAGAGAGGATCGTGGTGAGCAGAGGGTTTGCAGTGGAGATGGCTTTGTTAATGTGTGTTACTGAAAAGGAGAAGACAACTGAGTCTTTGCTTCATGTCTTGACTATCAACAATCTCTACTGGCATCAGGAACTTGTAGGAGAAAATACCACCAGCCCATCCTGACCAGTCACAGTTCTTGCTGTCTCTACATGTTATCTCTGTATCTGCGGTAGCCTCTGTGTTGTTTAAATTTTTGAGTAGGTGCAGGTCAGCTACTACATACCTTACAGCGCAGGTACGACACATCCCCTTAATTCATAAGTATAAATGAGGCTTTACATGGTAGAAGGCAAGCTTATTTGTATAGCACCTTTCAACAACAAGGAACTTGTATCGCAACAACAAGGCAATACAAAGCCCAGAAACACATCAGTTGCTCCCTGTCCATTTAGTGCTTTCACACATCACACATGTAGTTCGGTTTATTTGGTCTGGACCAAGGGGAAAAAAAAACAAAACATTGTTGCGTTTTAGTTCTGGTCTGGTTCCTGTTCACACTGACTTTTTACAAATGAACCAAGAAGAGTAAACATGAAGTTATACAGACTGACAGGTAACTCATTGATTGGACAATGTTGGCGATTGTCATCCTGCACCATCGGGGCATCATCAAGACCCACGTGGGGAAATCGAATCCGGTTTCATGCTTCTGATGTGTATATTTATGTTCTTTGGTGTCACAAAGAGCTCATGAAGAAATAACTGATTATAAGCATTATTAGTATTATTAGACTGCAAATCGACCGCATGTTATGAATAATGAAGTAGAGACAGGACGAAAAGGAGGCGTCGTGTACAATAGCCTAATGATTCGGGGCTTATTGCTGTGGGATTGCTGTCACACACTTTTTAATGGACTTAATGAACTGACCAAGTACACGGAGTAGGATATGAGCACAGCATTTTTTAACAGCTTTTGACCTATTAATCAGGCAGTCTCGGTCCGGTTGTTTGGTCCACACCAGAGTTCGATTGGCAGCTTTCACACCAGCCCAAATGAACCACACTATCTAGGCAGACGCACCAGGGTCTGTTTTAACTGAACCAAACAGGTTAGGTGTGAAAGCACCCTTAAAGTGCAGTCCAGAACCAACCCTGTCTCCTAGAAATTACATTTATAAAGCACTACTTAAGTTGTGGTGTCAAATGTAATCACTGGCTGGATTCTGTTCAGACAGAGGCAATGTTTTTTGGAGTAAATGCAGCAATACATTTACGAACCACACGGTAGTCGCAGGGAGGTGGACGGTAGGCGTACAAAGCACAAGACTTTGACAACAGAGTCCAAGAGTCCCCTCTGTGGTTAGGTTTAGGCAACTCACTTTGGTTAAGGTTGGTGAAAGATTGTGGTTTCGTTTAAATGGTAAAGTAAACATGTGTTACAGACTCGCCAGGTTCCGCCATCAATCAACCCCCACGATATCCCTTGCCGGAATACTAATTACACGCACCTGTTCCCCATCAGCATCAAATCAGTACTGGATAAAGGATCACCACTCACACCAGTCAGTTGTCCAGTCTCGTTCATGACAGAAAGGACTCCTCTCGACAACCCTTGACTTATTCCCTCTACATCGTGCTTCATCTTCTTCGTGCTTCCCCTCCAGCGTGTTCTCCATTCCTGTCCGTGCCAGCGAGTTACCTCTCCAGTGTGTGTCTCCCTACCAGCTCTCCACCATCCACGACAGATCCGTAAGACTAAGGACAGTATCTGGGTTCATTCTTCATACTTCCATTACATGCCATCTGTGTCTGCTCTTGTTGTTGCAATAAAACACCATCTTGTCTCATATCGGTGTCTCCCGACTCTCTGTCCGTAACAACATGTCGAGTCAGTGCAGATTTTTCCCTGTATTAAACCCAGACCACAATCTTTCCCTAACCTTAACCAAGTGCTGCGAGTATCTAAACATAATCATAAAAAGTTGAATAATGCAGTAGTTGCTACCTACTGATATTGTATTGCAAAACCAGATATTTTGGCGGAAAACAAATTAAATACGTTGTCATGGAATATTTTACTGATACGTTCACTAGTAACATTTTGCCACTTGCCAGATATGCTAATTAACAACACACAAGTGGCATTTACATTTCCTTCAAAACGTATTTGTTGTTGCAAATTAGTTATATATAATTTTTAGGAGACAGGGTTTCTAGAACAGTTGTACACAAAGTTTAAACTCCTGTTTCATCTTGTGACAGCAAAATATAATTTAACCACCTTTTACTTGCACATGCACACCTTCAACACCAAAGTTCCAGGACAGTGGTGAAGCAGCTTCCTCTGGTGCTCCATCATAAAATAAAATTAAGAATTCATGTTTTTTTGTGTGTGTGCGTGCACGTTGCAGCTTGCTTTAGACGGGACTGTACCTTGTACTGATTTGTAATTCCTGTGATTAGTACAGTTGAAGGAATGTTTCGTTCCCTCTCTGTATTTATGATTTCTGTATTCAGTCAAGACAGGAAATCATGAGTCAGATGTGCACTAAACTAATCAGTTGAGTGAAAAGGGAGGGCTATTTGATTCTTTTTTTTTATTTCTTCAATGTTGTCCTAGAAAATGAGATTCTTCTGAAAGCTTGGGAGTGTTGGGCTTAACCCAAATCATGAATCACTGGTTAATTAAGCTCTCACTGAATGAATTTATTTGCACAAAAATAAATCATTTCCCCTATTGAGATGAAGATGGCCAGATGAAAAAGCAATCTCTTGTATTTCAATGCGGTTTGAATTTGCATGCCAGGGCCTAAATTGGTATTCATTTCAGATCTATGTGAGAAACCAAACAGACTGTATTTCTTCACTGTCTAATTAGTGAGTCATTTTCCAGTCCTCTGAAACTTGCACCTTAAAATGACATCATATAGGCCCAAGTAGAGGTTTATCATTCCCCATAATGAGGTATGTGTTCTCAGAATTCAAATTCATTAATTGATGTTATTTAGAAAATGTCCGTGAAGTTATGCAAGTCTGCTTTTAAAATGCAATACTGTCCTTAACAGAAGTTCTGTACTTTATATTGGTCTTCTGCAAACTCTCTTTTGTGTTTGTATAGTTTGGTCTGTTTGCTTTTATGTACAGTAATTCACTTTTATAGTATCATTATAGTTAATTTTTCAAACTTCACATAAAGAGGAATGAGGAGAATAGTACCCCCAGTTTATTCAATTTAAAAAATTTTTTAAATACTCAGCTTTCCACTTGGGCTGGCAGGGAACTTGTTGATACATAAGTAACATAGGGATGTTGATGACAGTATGTTAAAATGACGAAAATAATAATGAAAAAGAGCCCAGACTCTACGGTAAGCTAAAACTTGCTTTTGGTTATTTTAATATATATCCTCATGTTTTGTTTTTGGACGTGGCTGTTTTTTTTTTATAGATTCCTTAAATGTTTTTCATGGTAGCAATACTACTTTGCTTGCTTTCACCTACCTAGTCTTTTTTTGACTCCAGTGCTAATAAAGGAGAGGACATAATTATAAGCAAATGAAATGCACCAAATACCGATTTTTTTTTTTTACTAGACCTTAAAGTGGTCAGGTTGGATGTCCTGGTTGATCTAGCACAGTAGCCAATCAGGACTGAAATACAAGTTTGAGTGCAAAAACTTGGATTTAATTTAATTTGTTGTTGAAAACACAGCGTTCCAAGACTATACATAGTCAGATTATTGTAAGACTCTGCTATAGTTGTTTTTTTGTTTTTTTTTTTAAATGTGAAAATGTGTGTTGAATAAATTACTTTTAGCACTGACTTAATGTAGGGCCTTATGGAATCTGTGTTATAGCTTTTTGAAATTCTCAGTTCCACGATTCCATCATCATTCTGTTATCACAGAAACTATAGGACCCTACCTTAATGCTGCTATCAGTCTGTTGCTGGCTTGCACCGGGCCCCTGTCAAAAAAGACACCAGGTCGTTGGTCCGGCCCCTGTCAAAAGATACTGGTCACTGGGCCTAACAACTTTTCTGGGGGAAACCCTGAATACATAGACATCTATTTTTTGACTATTTATTAGTCACACATTAATGGTGGATACTGTATCACAATATTGAGATATATCTCTCCATTTCATCATAGATGTATTCAATAATTGTATGTACTGTTAAAAATTTAAACCGGTGAAGAAGTCTGTAGATATTTAATCTTAGAACTGTGTGCATTGCGCTGGATTTCCTTGTTCATTAGTGCACTGGATGTGTGGGTGAGCTTCCTTATCAACAGCTGGACTTGAGATGGTGAAGTTTCAGTTGAGTGCTTCTGGTTGTTCTAGACGAGTGACAACTTGAGGCCTACAAATGATTTACAAAATACAACTACATAATAAAATAATTTAGAGGGAAATTAGAAATGAAAGTGACCCATTCTAGGTAAATTGAGAGACTTTTGCTGTCCAAGGCGTCAGTGTGCTAAGTGATCATTCACAGATGTGTAAAACCCTGTGATCAAAGCAACTGTAGACAGGGCCCTTGGGTTAAATCTCAAACATATGAGGAGTGCCTACCTCTGTGCCCTGTCTGTGCTCTGTATATAAGTCACAGGCACATGACTCCCTTTCTGCCACTAAATGCATGCTTTTATACCACTTAAACACTTCTACATGAATAAAAGTTAAATCACTTGCTGTTCTGTAATCTGTGTCTTGCAATTCTGCTTGTTATATAAGTTGTTATACACAAAATTCTCAAAATGCTGCTGTCAGCCTTTGCTAAAAACCTTACACATATCTCATCCTGTGCTAGAATTATGTCCTCTGTTTTAAGAAGTTATATTAAAAAATAGAACAAGAAATATTGCCTTCAAGAGAATAGATAAATAATAACAAACTGTGTAACTACAGTTGGAAATAATTGACATTTAAACTGTCAAAAGGTGCATTATTGTCAGACAGCATGGAGTTATTAAAAGTTACCTGTCTTTCATGTGTGAAATCACCTTTTTATAAAATGGCACTCCAGTCAACTTCCATCTTGAATAATGACTGTGACCCTAAATGTTTTTCATTTCTATTTCCAACAGTCACCAGTTTTCACTGTGGAAAAACTGAATCAAAACACTGACAAAAATGTTTCAAATGTCCATATTATTTCTTAATATATGTACAGCTTTTCTTTGATCTAGATTGCCTTTACATTGCATTGTCCTGTCCTATGCTGCATTTGTACTGTCCCTGTTTCCCCGAGTGTGTCCCCTTATGTCACGTTCTGTACTGGACAACTTGGGTTCTTCCCTCGGTCTGTTAGCTCTTTCTGTTCTGTCCTGTGGCACCCTGTTATTGCCCCAGGCACGACAAATGATTTGACCCAGATGAGAGTAATCCATAGATTAACCAAATAACTACATACAAGACACAACCCTAACTTTTCTTTATTATAAATAAAGTGCTAATTTATTTTCACTGCCTTTCTGTTTCAGCTAAATTAAATTTTAAGCAAAACTGTCTGCCAAATGATTTGATAAAGCCTTAAATAAAATTGGTATTGGTTCACATGTCGACAATTATCACTTCAGTAACTTTTTTTATGCTTAAGGAAACTTGACATGATGACAAAAGTCTCTTAATAGTACATAACACGTGACATATAACACCTACTGTAGAAATAACTGAATATTACCAACATCATGTGCAACAAACAAGGCAGCTATCAAATTAAATGTGCTGTAACACAAACTGAGCATAATTTTTGTTAGACCACTCAGAGATTTTTCCATTAGAGTGCAACAATACCCATCTGCTCATCAGGTAGCCAGATTCACAAAGCTACCTTTTCTAATCAGCCACAGCCCACAATGGCTTCTCCAAAGACACGGAAGGCAATTAGTTTAAAAAGCATTACTTGACATTCAACCCTGCACTCCCCCACCCTTTCCATGAGCCAGTGAATTGCTGACATTTGAAGCAGACCTAAGTCTGCTTCAAATGAGAAGAATTGCTGAAGACAAATTTTACTCAGAATGAGCTTGCATCAAGGGCCCAAACCTCTGTGCCAACTCATGCTACACTACAGAGCAAGTGATGTGAGAGGTCAGAGGTCAGATTCACTCCACATACGTCCAAATGCAATTACTGGGCTGAACTGAGGAGGTAAAAGTCCAACCATCAAAATAAACGAGACAATGAAGTTATACTAGAAAGGTGCACAGCTTACATGTAAAGCTCTTTTCCATAAGGCTGGATGTGGGCAGCAGTGCCATGCTGTGTGATTATGCATTTCAGCTGGGGATAACTACGCTGACCTGCAAGATTATGGTCCTATCTGGAAGCTGAGCCAAGTTGTGGTGGTCTCCACCCTCAACTAAGTTGTGTCGTCATTGGAAGGAGGGGCGGATGTATGAGGCAGGTCTACTAAACCCATATTTAACCCAACTGTACAGGTATGTCCCAAATATACACTCAGTTGCCAGTTTATTAGGTACAGCTAGGTAAAACTAAACTAACTCTAATACAACAGCCATGAAATAAATCCTACATTCATCAAAGTTTATAATGTACAGTTTTAATTGAAACTGTTTTAGATAGGAGATGATTCAACTTTATAGTAATTTTGGAGGCTGTAGTTTGTGGTGCTGCTGAAATGTTTTGCATTAAACTGGTGTTTCTGTTATTTACTCTGCCCCTATATAATAACTATAAAGTTGAATCAACATCTCTCTAAAACAGATCCAAACAAAAACAGAACATTATAACCTTCATGAGATTTATTGCAGGACTCTTACTCTCAGGTATTAGACTGCATTTGTTTTATCTAGTTTTAGTGTGAATGTATACTACATACTAATTCTAAGCAGGTTTGTGACAAACTGAAGTATACTCAGACCAGACAGTATATATCCTAAATACATAATTGAGTGTGATATTGGTTCACAGTGTTCATCCCCAATACAAAGCACAAAGGATATGGAGGAGCTGTTCACAGCTGGGGGAAAAAATTGTGGGTGGTGAGACAAAACAAATGAATACATAATAAATCTAAGGAAAAACATCTTGATGTCTTTGTGAAGTTTAAGTTTGATTGATGACAGAAGTTGCACGTATTGTATTATTTCCTGTTGATATAAAATGGCCATGTACAGATATTTCTCGTTTCATTTGACGTAATGCTGCGGTGGCAGTTAAGGGGGGTGAAAAGATTTATCCAGGAGTAGCTGCAGTAGCACTAAAAACCACCAGGTCGCACATGTGAGCAGACCAGATACAGCATGGAGAGGCCCGGTAGCATGGCAACACAGTCGTGTTGGCAACACAATGTGTTTTTAAGCATAGGATTTACAGTTAACTAAAACTAGGTTTTAAAAAAATGTATGTGAGGTGTCAAAGTCGATCAAATAAAGTGCATGCTGATAAAACCATTTGATTCCTAACGAACTTTGATTTTAAGTGTCATTACATTATTTTAGCTTAGGTCAACTGTAAATGTATGAAATTCACACTGTCGAGCCAAAACGGTCCAAAATATGTGATGGTAAAAATCATTTGATTCATAGATCTCCAGAAATAAAGTGTGGATGCATTATTCGCCCAACTGGTGAATTTTACGATATTTTCAAAAGATAGACTGACACTTTGCAACCTACAGTACAGTAGGTTTTTAAGAATGAAGGTGTCGTCTGTCCTGTCTTTCAGCGTATGAAAACAGTTGTCATCAGTGGAGTGTCCTGGTAGCTCACCTCATAGAGTGTGTACCACTAAAGCTGCGTTATTACCGCAGCGACTTGGATTCAGAACCTGCGCCCCTTTATGTCCTAAAAATAATCTTTTAAAAAAACAATTGTTTAATTGTTACATTCTCCTTTCCAACATACATTTTCTTAACTTTTTAAAACATTTTTATAAATATTATATAGTATGTTTTAAAGATCACTGAATGTTATTCACACAACTAATCAAGGCAGACATTCAATATATTCAAGGCATTTATTGGGCTTATAATTCAACATTCTGATTAATGGCGGGTGGGTTGCGGGCGGGTGAAACAGGGTGAAGCTCTCGCCATTAAGAGAGACACAGTGCGCATTTACGCATGAGGCACAGCAGCGTCCCTTTATTGATTTTTTTAAATCTCCCTACACCCCACCGAATTGGTCAGGATCTAATGTTAATTAATGTTCTTCTACACATCCAAAATGTCACACACACAGTCCAGGTTCATACAGTGTAATTGTTTGAAGTAAAGCAGCCGTCCTCCTGATAAAAGTTTAATTCTGTTTCCTCTGAAGAGTTTCCTCTGTCCTGTCAAGTTTATAACTATGAGTCTCTAAATTAGAGTAAATAATTTGTTTGGGTGGGTGGCGATTGGATGATTTATGTGGACATGCGGATTTGGATCACATCAGAGCCGAACCGCGCATCACTACTGTCCGCACCAAGCACCGTTCCCCAGAACAGTGTGCCCCTCCCCCCTTTTAAACTTTAATAATTATTGAGTTTTTGTTTTGTGCATACAGACAAAATTATTATGTATATTTAACCTTTGACCTTTTTCAACTGGAAAGGTAGAAAAAACAAAATAGATGAAAAAAACAAAAACAGCCATTGTTACAAGTGTCCATTATCGAGAAGGTGTATACAAATCTAGTATCTTGACATTTATTTGTCAGTTGGTCAATAAGAACTGTGTCATAAATCATCCATTTCTTCCATTTCTTGACAAAAACATTTTTCTTTCATTACTCTAAACTGAAAGATCATTATTTTCATAGTATAAATCTCTTATAATTTCCAACCATTGTTCTATAGTAGAGGGTTCAGTCTTATACCAATTTCTTGTTATTGCCTTCTTACTTGTGATCAATAATAACTTGTTTAAGTATCTATCATTATCAGTGACACAATCATTTATTATCCCAAGGTACATAACTTTGTATTCCTTAGGTATTGCATATCCCAGGATGTCTTTAATTGTAACATGGACTTTTTCCCAAAATAGGTGTAATTTCTGACATTCCCAAAAAATATGTTTATGGTTTGCCTCTTTGTTCCCACATATCCATCAACAAGGTTGCTGTGAACCACTTTGTTTACTCTTTATTTTAGGTGTAATGAAGTAGTGTAGTATTTTTCCATCCAAACTCCCTTTGTGTCCTTGAATTTGCAGTGGTGTGTTGTGTTTCACACGTATTGAGCCATTCTTCCGTTGTAATTTCAGTGTTCAGTTCCCTCTCCCATTTAGCCTTAATGTACATAGTAGAGGAAGCTTTACAGTCTCTCAGATTTTGGTATAGAACCGAGATTACCTTGAATCTTTTCCCACTGTGTGTCTGCATCATTATATCAAGCACTCCGTTTAAGGTTTTTGAATTTTGTATTTCCTTTGTAAAATAATCGCTCAACTGATATCTAAAATAAGTCCTCATATTCTAATCCATATCTCTCTTTCAAATCCTGAAAACAACTCTCTCGCTTTCAACACTTTGTAGTCTGTCCCCTCAGTCCTCATCAGGCGCGAGTGCAGCTACTTATTCTAATCAGTGTCCGCAGCAGCTCCCCTCAGTCACTCCATTACCAGGGCTGCACTGGGACAAAAAAATCTGCCCTGGCATTTTCGGCCCAGACCAGCCAGACCGCAATCGGTCCAATACCAACCACCAGCACACCATCCTTGCGGTCCCCTTAAATATGCGTACTGTACTATTCCCCCAAACCATTACAAAGCTGAGTAGTAAGTAACATGGGCAAGTGTACCAGTGCAAGTGGACCAG
This sequence comes from Siniperca chuatsi, assembly GCF_020085105.1. Lineage (NCBI taxonomy): Eukaryota > Metazoa > Chordata > Actinopteri > Centrarchiformes > Sinipercidae > Siniperca > Siniperca chuatsi. Next base: position 14,336,097 of record NC_058044.1, read on the forward strand.
TGTACTCACTCACTCTTGACTGACTCCCTGGTGATCAGAGGTGACTGTGGAGTACACAATATCCATACTCAAGTCTACAGCTTCATGTTCCTCCATTCTCTCCTCAACTGCTACCTCAACAATCTGGCTCAACTAGACAACGACATAAGGAGAGAGGGAGAGATGATTACAATAAATTGGCTGTAGTATTAACATAATTAGAAATTTACTGAAGTACTGTACTTAAAAACAAATTCAAGGTACTTTTACCATACTTGAGTATTTGCATTTAATGCAACTTTCTACTTCTACTCCACTACATCTCAGAGGCAAATATTGTACTTTTTACACCACAACATTTGTCTGACAGCTTTAGTCACTAGTTACTTTTTTTTTAAATTACAATTTTTCATACCCTTCATGTGCACTTAAAACAATGTATCTCCAATTTTGGTGATTTTGAATTTGAAATGCTTCTGATAAACTGAAGGAGGAAGTGTTTCTTTATGGGTTGAGAAATTCTCCTACTTCTTAAACTAAATAAACAATTTAAAACCCCTCTTGGATAAGCTGGAAAGTGTAACGTCACAAAGCTGAAAACAGGGCCGTTTTTCTGAGCTCATGAAAAGTTGACTTTTTAGAGATACTTTTAAATAATATAATGTCTTTGGGGGTTCTTAATATAATAGGTAATTTAATATCTTAGTAAATACATGTATTGAAGACTTTGTTACCTATTGCCTTTATGTAGTTGCCCTTTTGTTGAGTTGTTACTTGGTCAGAATTCAAATGTTCAAAACTACATCTAAATTATAATTTCTCTGCTATATCAGTACGTTGTTACATGTAGTGTTTGTAAAAAACAAAAAAACAAAACCCAAAACAAACATAAAACATTGAAATACCATCACTCTAAACAAAGCCTTGTTCCAGTTTTCAGTACAGTATACATAACTCTGTGTGTGTGTGTGTGTGTGTGTGTGTGTGTGTGTGGGCACACATGTTCTTAGTAGTTTGCATTGCGTTGCAGAATGACTGGGGCTATCAAAGTGAATATCAGCAGTTTATAAATTATACATAATTATGCATCGAATTTGATTCTCATTCCCTATCATTTCCTGCTAAAGTTAGTTACGCAATGCATCGTACTGTAAATACCTTCACATAAAATAAAGCAGGTCTGATTTTCCATAGAGATGGAACAAGCTATAGGACAAATATATGAGCTATAATGGACAAATATCAGGAATTCAAGAGTGGATTCATGGCTCATATCCAACATTTTTCTGTCATATTGTTTTTGCTAATAGATTCATTAAGATTAAAAGAAACCATACCTCATAACTGCCAAAGCACAGAACCAGTAACAAGAACCATGCTTAGAGTCTTTATACAGACTTTGTTTCAGTTCTGATCATTAGGTCTTAATTCTGTGATTAACAGACGTCAAGAGTGAAACTGTGAGCTTTCTCCGTGAAGTTTCCGCTTCCAAACTTTGGTGAAGATGAAACAGCACTAACTCTTTTACAGCTAATTATAAAATGGAAACATCATCCATTGCTTTCAGTGGTGAAAGCTTTATCCCTGAAGGTTGTCAGTTATGACTAATTAATTTCTAGTTAAAGCAATTTGTTAATTTATGAATGTAGCCTATATCAATGTATGTCATATTATGTGTATTAAAAAAACAATACACATGGTTCAGCATGAAAATTAATTGTTGACCTTGGAAAGAGTATTTTGACAAAAAAATCTTAACTCAAGGTCCACTTACTAGCTTTTTCTGGAGCATTCAGTAGCATCACACAATCTTACCCAGTGAATGGTGTTTATTCAGTTGTCAAGTTGGAGGTCTTTTACTGGGCCGACGCACCCCTTTATAGGCAATAAACTGTTGGTGATTGGATGCTGCAGCTGATTGGACTGATCACAACACTGACAAATAACAGAAGCAAGAGTTATTCCAATTTTGTTTTCTGATTCACCTTCTAATTGTGGATATGTGTACCTGAAATTAGTATCTCTAATTAGAAAAAAAAATCAAATAACTTTCTTCATTCAATAGAAAGATTTTTCTCTTCATGCGCTGTTATTTCCCCTTTCACCTCTAGCCTATCATGGATAATATTATATTCAGGGAAAGCAGAGGAGAGTCTGTTAACTTCATCACATTTCACTTGTCTTTCGTCATTTCCATTCAGTCACATGTGAGACTCAAAATCCCTGTGCGTCATACTGAAACTATAGTTTGATTTGAGATGTACTATTATTCTATCTTTTCATGTGACAACACTGAAGAAATGACACTTTGCTACAATGTAAAGTAGTGAGTGTACAGCTTGTATAACAGTGTAAATTTGCAGTCCCCTCAAAATAACTCAACACACAGCCATTAATGTCTAAAATGTCTTTGAAAATGTCCAAATTGGGCCCAAAGTGTCAATATTTTGTGCGGCCACCATTTTCCAGTACTGCCTTTACCCTCTTGGGCATGGAGTTCACCAGAGCTTCACAGGTTGCCACTGGAGTCCTCTTCCACTCCTCCATGATGACGTCATGAGAGAGACCTTGCGCTTCTCCACCTTCCGTTTGAGTGGTCATCTTGGAGGTGTGTTTGGGGTCGTTATCATGTTGGAATACTTCCCTGCGGCCCAGTCTCCACAGGGAGGGGATCATGCTCTGTTTCAGTATGTCACAGTACATGTTGGCATTCATGGTGCCCTCAATGAACTGTAGCTCCTCAGTGCCGGCAGCACTCATGCAGCCCCAGACCATGACACTCCCACCACCATGCTTGACTGTTAGCAAGCATGGTGGTGCTCCTCACCTGGTTGCCGCCACACATGCTTGACAATATCTGAACCAAATAAGTTTATCTTGGTTTCATCAGACCACAGGACATGGTTCCAGTAATTCATGTCCTTAGTCTGCTTGTCTTCAGCAAACTGTTTGCAGGCTTTCTTGTGCATCATCTTTAGAAGAGGCTTCCTTCTGGGATGACAGCCATGCAGACCAATTTGATGCAGTGTGCGACGTATGGTCTGAGCACTGACAGGCTGACCCCCCACCAATGCTGGCAGCACTCATACGTCTATTTCCCAAACACAACCTCTGGATATGACGCTGAGCACGTGCACTCATCTTCTTTGGTCGACCATGGCGAGGAATGTTCTGAGTGGAACCTGTCCTGTTAAACCGCTATATGGTCTTGGCCACTGTGCTGCAGCTCAGATTCAGGGTCTTGGCGATCTTCTTATAACCTACACCATCTTTATGTAGAGCAACATTTTTTTTTTCAGATCCTCAGAGAGTTCTTTGCCATGAGGTGCCATGTTGAACTTCCAGTGACCAGTATGAGAGAGTGAGAGCGATAACACCACATTTAACACACCTGCTCCCCATTCACACCTGAGACCTTGCAACACTAACGAGTCACATGACACTGGGGAGAGAAAATGGCTAATTGGGCCCAATTTGGAAATTTTCACTTAGGGGTGTACTCACTTTTGTGGCCAGCGGTTTAGACATTAATGGCTGTGTGCTGAGTTATTTTGAGGGGACTGCAAATTTACACTGTTATACAAGCTGTACACTCACTACTTTACATTGTAGCAAAGTGTCATTTCTTTAGTGTTGTCACATGAAAAGAAGAATAAAATATTTACAAAAATGTGAGTACTGTATGTATGTACTATTCATACATTATCGGGCATGGTTTTTGTAACAGAGGTTATGTAGGTCAATGGGGAGTAGGGCTGGGTTTATAAAATGGATTTTCTGATTCAAATCGATCTTCATTTGAATTATCCAGTATCGATCTAATAAAATCCAAGATCGTTCTTTTAATATATGCCTTTACCCGTGGATGTGTGAAGCTTTAATCCCGATAGGTCTTGTGTCCATATAGCCTAGCAGCCACCAGGTGCAGTGAGTTGGGCTCCGTGGATCGGAAGGCGTACCAAGGGTGCAATACTGGAATACTTGGGGAAACAGATTTGGCTGCTTTCACGTGTTGTGCTGCTAGCTTGATGAACTCTTTCCCTGAGCTAAAAACAGCATGCAGATGTGCCAAACATAAGACGAAGGAAGTTCACAAATAGTGCATATAAATGTTGCTACATAACCATGTGGTATTAAAGCGTGAATAACACTAAAATTCTACAACATATTATGCTAACTTACATGTATCACTGAGGTTTTGTGAGTCGAGTGAAAATCTTCAGGTATACAGCCGGTCACCAGACTGGCTGAGTGAGCAGTCATCAAACAATCGTAGTCTAACATTAATCTTTCTAATAATCTATCTTTTTTTCTTTTAACGTGGAAATAACAGCACAACATTTAGAAATGCAATACTTGATGATTAAGGGACATTATTTCAACCTTAAATGTCAAGTTTTTTTCTTAATATCTATTTATTTATAATATAGTGGTTGGGGAAACACTGGGGCGTCTGAGTGGAAATATCAGCTTTGTTATAGGTTATTTAAACGGTCAATTCTTGATGTAAACATTAATATTTTTAATAAGGCACCAGGTTAGAGGGTTCCTTATACCATTTACAGCATTCGGTCTCTGAGAATCTCTTTCATATCCAAGCAAAATTGATTTTGTTCGATATCGAATCAGAAATCAAATCAGGGAAATCAGCAGCGATACCCAGCTCTAATGGGGAGCAGGGGTTAGAAAATTTAAATCTCCTAGCTTTTTACTTTCTGCATATTCTCACTGTATTTGTCTGGGTTTCCTTCTATAGACTCCACATTGCCTAAAATGTAAACATACAAATGTAGTGTATTAAAATAAAGTATGTAGTATGTTACACACAAACAACGTAGCATGAAAAACCCTCAGACATGGGTGCTATATAAATAATATAAAAACAATACTAGCATATTCTGTGTTCTCTGATCTTAAACTGAATGTAAAACAGTCAGAAAACTGAAGATATGTTTCGAGCTGTGTTAAGTATACAACGAAGGCTAAAAGCAGTTGACTAATGTTAAGTGTAAACACGGAGAATTTACATGATTCAAATAAAGCATGTTCATTCATAGTTCACATTGTCATTCTTGCAATGCATGTACAGTAGTATTTACTGTACAACTGTCTCCCAAAAGCACTATTTGCTAATATTTCTCAAGATGTCTTTTTTATGTGGTAGAGGATTTCTGGACATATGATGCTAGCTTTGGGAAGAAATCCATCTCATATTAACAATACTTACACACACAGTGTGCAAAAACTACTACAGCTGTGTCTATAATATGAATTCCTAGATATTTAATGTTCTGCACTCTGCAATTTTCTGTACTGGTCCCAGTAATAACTGTTCTTAAACTGTGCTGAAGTAGCATATCACATGACATGATTAAGCTATTTTTGAATCAAATAACTGAGGACTGCTGGGACATGGCGTGCATACTGCAAATACAATACAACTAATGCATATCTATCATAGAACAACATGAATGACCACGGTATAAAAGTGATTTTTGAGACATGGGACAAAACACATCCAACAATTGTAACTGCTATTAGGTTTAAAATGAAGATATTTTCATTGTAGATGTTATGAGGGATTAATAATAGAATGTATTTAACACAAGTATCCCCTGGGGTAGTTTATAGATAAATGTTGCTTTCTTCCCAACTTGTTTTACATGGTTGAGTAATGTTAAATTGGTTAGTATGTTAGGTTCAGTTGCTGAATGTAATTTTTAGGAGTAAGGGTTGCTATCTTTTTGTTTGAGTATCACTCAGCATGTTTTCAAACATCCAGGCTTTAATGTCATTGGAGAGTGAAGGCTAATTACAGCGTTTCCTCCATGATATGTTTTGCTTTGATTTTACAGGGAGCATCTGATTGTCTGACCTGCAAAGTTTGCAGTGAGCCAGGAGATAGCAGTGCATTGTGTCCTATAATTAGTGGTTCTTTTGCATGTTAAAGTGAATAGAGATCCCAGTTGGCCAGGAGACAGCCAATTAACTTTCTCCTCTGCTTTCTGTTACGGCATACTCAGTTTCTGAGGGAATAATTTACCCCTTCTTTCTTCCTAATATAAAATCAGTCAAGTATGTCTAACACTATCATTTACCCTGCTACATTTCATTCATTTTTGTGCACTGTCAAATCACAGGCAGAAAACAAGCTTTGTGTTTGTTTGAAGAGCGAGTAATCAAAGTTGCTATGGAGATTAAAGATTTTGTTTAAAACTATTTTTATCTCCTATTCTCTTGATTTTGGATTTAAACAATATATAGGCTTTTCACACTGCATATTCTTGGCTAAAAGTTGACCCTGGAATAACTTTTCACACACACACTTTTAACCCAGGAAGCCCAGGGCTATACGATTCACACTGCACTTCTACTAGCCCTGGGTTAAATGTCCATAGGAACATGCGACTTATGCTTACTTTCTGTTTACTTTAGCCCAGTTTCACACTGTCACCATTTAGCTCTGTGTTGAGTCGATTTTTCAGGGGATAACCCTGCTCCGGAGCAGGACCAGCAAGCCCTAGGCTAAAATTGGGGTTAGAATGTGCCAGGATTGTGCCAATGTGAAAGCTTTCTTAGCCTGGGGCTAAGAAGGTTATAAGAATGCTTTTAGCCCTGGGCTAAGTGCAGTGTGAAAGCCCTATAGTCTAAAATCAAATCAACCAATCAGTCAATTAAGAACTAAAGGTTTTCTAAAGGCCTTTACACTGACGTCATATGTGACGATGATACAGGGTGTGTGCGGTAGATCTGTATATTTGAACAAAAGATGACAGTAAAAAAGAGACAAAAGATGACAAACCATGGCCTGATACATCCGAATAAAGCAATGCAATTAATGTCATTAAGCAGTAAAATACTCAGCACCAATTGGTATTTGAAGGAATGTTCAACGGTAAATGGGGTATTGGACACAAGTGATACCTCTTGTGGCCAATCAGCATTAAATATCACATTCATTTGAAATATAAATATCTGTCAATATGAAGCATCATTTTGCCAAAATCTGATCAGTGACATCTTAGCTTGCGAACAAAGGAACTATGTAGCTCTCCCCACTGTAATTTTGTAAATGTTGCAGAGTAGTTGTGATTATTATTATTATTATTATTATTACTACTACTCTTGGTTTTGTGAAAATCAGCAATAATCACATAATTGGCCATGAACAAACAAACAGGAGAACTGAGTCATAGTCCCCTAATGTCATTGTGGTAGAGAATCACAATGTTGCTAAGCAAAAATATGTATATGAATATGTTGAATTTAGGGCTTGCATCTTTTTTTCAAGTAATAAAAATGTAATAATTAAGCCCTCATTCGGTAAGGTGTTACATTAGTGGTATTGACATTACTCACATTCATAAGTGGCATTACATTAATTGATAACTAAGATTGGGAACTGAAAACCGATTCCAAATTAGAACTGAATCCAAAATGCCAAGAACCAGGTACCCATTAAAAAATGTGTATTTAGGTTCTGCTTATCGTTTCCTAAACGAAATAACCCTTTATTACTGCAAACAAAGGCTACATATCTGCCAGGACCTGTCTACATCATTCATCAATGCTGTTGCGTTTTGTTGAGATATGAGCATGCATGGCAAACGTCACAACAGTAGTGAAAAATGGACCGCGTTTAATGCTCAAAAGTGTGGTTTCACTTTATTAAAGAAAAAGACAAAGCCAAGGGCAATGCATGTGGGAAGCTAATTAGCTCTAAGTCAGGTTGCACATCAAATTTGACCAAATATTTAAGGTAGCACGGCGTCAATCTGAAAGAATGTTCAGTGTTTGATGACTTGCGGTCTCCTTGCCCCGAGTGTGTCATCAGCAAGCTCTAGCACCTCTAGTAGAGACAGGGATACCAAGCCGCAACACACTGTTCTCTTTGACAATAAAGGGAAAGATGACCATCATACATTTTTTGTGAATGTTCAGTTAAAAAGACTTGGAACTTACTTATTTTAATGAAACAATAAAAGTCAAAGTAAATACTTAAAAGAATAAAGATATTTTTGTTTTTTAAACATTTTACCATTTAAAACATTATTTTTTTTTTTTTTACCATATTGGAATTGAAACTGGGAATCAATAAGAACCGGAATAAATAAGGAGAATCGGAATTGATAAAATTCAAATTGTCTCTCTCTCCCCTCTCTACCTGCCTTCTTTTGTAGGTATGGAGCACCTGACACATGTTTTAGAGTGTTGGGTTTTGTTACTTTAGTTTGGGCTAGAGATCACCAGTAGTTCAGTTATCGGTTTTGGTTTGATTCAGTTTAGATGTTTTTCTTTAGGTAGGTTAGGGGGAGATCAGCTGGGTACGACGGCCCACTGCGTGGCTGGCTCAGTGATCTCCAACTCCTTTTTGTTTGTTCTCTTTTGAATTTTGAGTATGGCTAATTATTCTTTAAAAATAAAACTTATGGGTTTTCTCTTGTAACTGGTCTTGGTATCCTTTATATGTTTTAAGCTTTTGTTTGTTTAGGGAGGCCGTAACACTGTATAATTTATGATAATAACCACAATCTGCTGGTAAGGCACTTCTGTCAACATTTTGATATCTGACTGATTAGTGATACTATTGACAGATCTGTCATATCGTAGCTCCTCAGACTGACGAGACAAACGGCTTAACAGCCCAGAGTACTGAAGGTCATGATATGTGATGTGCCCAAAAGTTTAAGTGGAAGATTCCGACTATTTTTCACTATCCCGCCCGCTCAGTCGGTCATTCACTCAACTCGACAATTAACTGCTAACTGTCTGAAACTTACGTGATCATTTATGTAGATAATAACTCTGTTGGTCCTTTTCAAGGGCATAAACCCAAAGAATACAGAGCAGTGCTTCTTTATGGAGGAAACTCTTAGCAGACAACAGCCAAGACTTTCATTTTGTATTTTGGCAAGCTCGCTGAATTTTTGGTAATTAGTTACAGCTGACTAAACTTGCCGACGGCAATTGTATTTAAAAGGCAAAGAAATTTGATGGTCACCAACTATAATTTCACTAAGCATTTTTTAGTAGAGCTTCACTCTATTTTATTATTCTACAGTTATGGTAACATTATACATGTAGATTGTTATAGTAATCCAATAAGCATATAAATTAAAGTTTTCTAGAATGATTGCATCTATTACACAGATTTGATATACAGTTTCATAAGTTAAACAATGAGTTATTGCAACTGTTCAAGTATCTCCAGATGCTTGAATTTTGCAACTCTTTCAGTATAAGTAGCCTTGCTGATCAAGTGCATCTACAGTGCCCTTTTGGCCAGTCTGTCTACTTGGCCCGATCTATTTCCTGTCTGAAGCTGTGTAACCTCTATTGGCCCTTTTCTCCCAGCACCAGCGCTTTTTTCCATTTAAAGTAGGTTGCACCAGGGGCACCCAGTATCCATTTTTAGAGCATTTTTCTTTTGTGAATAATATTTTATGATTTTGGTGAAGTGCTGCATTTTTCACTTCAGACATATAGGTGAGATGATTTCATAGGGAGGAAGCCCACCTGCAGTGCTTTTTTTTCACTTCACCAAAGTGCTTCATCCTTGCATTTCCCAACCTCCAGTAAGCAGCAATTGTCATCCACAAAGGCTATTGGGCACAAGGCCTGGTGTTATCTGAAACTCATGTTTTATCTGATTCAGAGAAAGAATATCTGTCAGTGATGGTTTTATCTTGTATGATGCTGTATGAGCAGTTAAATGAGAAGTGCACTACTGTTTTGTTAATATGTCAAATGAATGGTTGAGCAGACAAGTCATACATCTTACTTTATATTTACACATTTTCTTGTACTCTTTTGTTGTCACTAATAAATAGCTCTACAGCACATCACCCTTTCCTGACTGGAATATAATACAATATATGTCATCTGTATGGACTCCCACGCAATGTTTTACAGCAGATGAATTTTTGGAAACAGCCCTGTCAGCTATCAGCAGCAGCAGCATTCACAATGACTGAAGTAGAAAAATAATCTCACTAAAAATTCCTCCCGTGTTGCTTTAAGATGCTTAAAATATTCCCTTTGACTCGTAGGACACTTTTTCCATGTAGTGTTTTTGATTTTGTTGGCAGCAGGTGGAAAGATGTTAATGTTAAATATCTTCCACTATTCAAGCAAAATTCATGTGTATGCAGCAAAAAAATGTATACTTTACAAATACGCTTGAGTCCTGAGGATGATTCATGTTTTAGATGTGGAACTGGCCCTGTTGAACATTAGTTAAAATGAGTAAAATTGCACTTTAGTGAAAGAGTGACATTTGGCACGGGACAAAGTCGATTTTTGTGTGTTTGCATGGTGAACAAAGGCATCAACCAATGAAGTTGTGTGGAATGGACATCACAACTCCTAATAACAATGGTGGACCTGGATGTCTATGATGTTGTGACAGCTTGGGCAGTGTGTGTGATGGAGGTGGTGCTGCTGAACATCCTGTCCTGAGTGTCTGTGTGGGCAGAGGTGAAGATCATATTTGTCAGACACGCTCGCTGTCTAATGGAACAGCTCCAACCCCAAGTGAGTTTTAGTACGAAAATATAATCCAGTTTGACCAAAGTCAGTGAATAAAGTTATAAAAGTTGTGTGTTTTTGTACAGTAAGCAGTGAGGCCCGGCCCCCAGAAACACTCCGGCGGCGTATATCGTTTTTCCAACCTAATTCTTGTCGCATTTGTGGTCTAATAAACATCAAATTCATCCAATTCAGTGCCCCGTGTCGCTATTTTCCAAGCTAAGTTACTGTAGCTGTCATAGCTGTCCAGCACACCGGCAACACAATGCGGTGGTATGTGGCTGCACAGGGTTTATAAAGAGAACTGGTTACGGTGGCTCACACGCCCCTCATCAGGCTTCTGGGAATTTGGCCAATCAGAGGGAATATATATCTCCTGTATAAGATAAATAAGGATTTTTTTTTGAGTGTGAATCATGCAAAGCTATTCCAGTGGAGTCCCAGAATAAAAATATAGAGCTGGAAATGAACATAATAGGTCCTCTTTAACATATTGAAATTCACACAGGCAACAGGTTAGTTTTTCCACTGTAGTGGGAGAGGCACTTTCAGACGGTTACTGCAAGCTTCCCTGAGCTAATTGACACTGCTCTATTAAGTCACCTGATCAGAACTAACAATAAGCACATAACTACCAAGAGTAACAACCATGTAAGAGTTAAAAATATGAAGATTGGTTCACTTATATTAATCAGTATACATGGTTTTGACCCATGTTTCTAGCCTCATGTTTGGTAGATGCTAGGTGCAAAACCTGATTTTTAACAGCACAGCAAGGTACTTGCTCTAAAAACGTCAGAGTGCTGCTTCACATGAGTTTATTTTATTTTACATCCTCCTGTGATTTGATTGATTGGCAGACTATTTTAGAAGAAGAAATGATTATTGTTGCCAACCTAGCTAATGCCTGTTTATGCTTGGTTACAAAAAAATGTCAATAATAGTTTATTTGAATAGATGAATGCAACTATAGCCTAATCTATTCAGAATATGCCATGAGCTTATCTCACGCACCACTGTGTGGACACAGAGGTGAAGGAAAATCTAAGGTTGGTACTGTTAATGCAGATGATGACTCATTTGAATAAGCAATGCAATAAAACCTTCACTCTGCCCTTGGAGGAAGTATCTCCATTCAATCTGTGTGCCTCTTTCAGGCCCATGGTAGATGAAATGTAACCGTCATTTTGCATTGTAATTATAGTGGCGTCTCTCTAAGCCAACAATGTACTGTAATCTTAGTGAAGATGCCTACTAGAGCACATCCTGGCTCTGTGTTTACCTCACTGTTTAGCATCTCAAGGTGACAAATGATTGAGTTCAGCCTTAGTCCTTGGTGACTAATAACTTACAGTTACTGCAGCAACCTGCCTACACCCATCTGTGTGTTTCTGTGAATGTGTCTCTCTCTGGAACACACACACATTTACACACACGCACACACTACACTGCTGCAATTCCCTTGTTAATAGTTTGCAAGTCTCATAAGCATTTTTCCTCATCAAACTCCATTTATTTACTGTTTTCCTGTCATGGTCTGACAACCACAAGCTGTTTTGAGCACCTTGTTATCTTGTTACATAGTTAAGTTTATGAGCCAAAAATACAATAAAATTAAGACTGTACATAATTGCTGTACTGAATCATTTAGTTCTGTTCTACATTTTTTAATATTTTAAGAGACATTTTTATGCCTATAGTTTTACAGGTATAGTTTGAGACTTACATTAGTAGTGGGATTCTACAATAAGGGGTTGGTTCACCCAAAAAAATCTTACTTACCTTGTGGTATTTGGTCATGCAAGTAGTTTTGGTTTTAACAGCAACAGCAGTAGTTCTTTCCAGAGACACTGTTCCGGTCACTCTGAATATTCTCCAGTCAGGCTGCAACAAATGATTTTCATTATCGATTAATCTGGTGATTTTTAAGATCATTCGATTAATCATTTGGTCTATAATATTTCTGAAAATTTGTGAAAAATATCCATCCCAGTGTTCAAGGTGACATGCTCAAATGTCTTCTGTCTGACCAACAGTCCAAAACCAATAGGTATTCATTCAGTTTTCAGTGCTGTAAAACAGCTAAAAGCAGCAAACCCTCACATTTGAGAAGATGCACCTATGGAATTTTTGTTTTCAAAATGCCATAAACGATAAATTGATCAAAATAGTTGCAGATTTTCTGTTGATTGACACATTTATTAAGAGACTAATTGTTTCAACACTTGTCTCCAGAACCCACTAATGCAGTTTTCATCTGAACTACTTTCTACCAAAGAAAACAAGAAAACATCCCTGAAAACTGAAATTTCAGAGGCATATTACAAAATCTGCTTGCATACCACTAGGGGTATGTGACAATGTTTTTTTGGGAGAACTGACCCTTTAAGCCATTTTTCTATAACAGAAAGTATTATCATAGTTGTCTAAACATTAATTGTATATGCAGCTGTTCTGCCCTCATTAATTTTCAATTACTTTAGACAATTTAGAGTTTATCACAGTTGCCTGATAATTGTTTGTCAACATCATTACTATAATAATTACAGTAATATATTACTGTTATTATTAATGTAGTAATCGCTGTAATGTATGTTTGTAGCAAATAAACACATTGTTGTGGGTCACCTGTTAGTCCTTCATAATGATTCAGATAATGTGTGTTTCATTTCAATAATGAACTCTCTCAGGCTTAAAGAAATACACAAACCTTTTGGGGCAAAAGCCCTTGGACCAAATTAATGTTGATAAGACTGAGAGCAATTTCACCTCCGTGCCCAGTGTTCATTTAAATTACCACAGAGCTGGCTAATGCTTTTGCATAGTGTATGCTTGGTGGACAATACATGCTAGCTTTGCCTCAGCTCTAAGCAGCACAGTACACTAAATATAGATCACACAGTGTTGAAATCAGTGCTGAAATTGCTTTCAAATGCAAAACCGCTTCCCTGGCTTGAAAAATGTCACTGCACAAATGAATGTAGGATTTACAGGGGAACACAGAAAGAACAAAATGTTTGTGGAGAAAGAAATTGAGAAACTTCATATTTTGTGTATTGTGTTTCACAGAAGAACAAAACAGACTAATTTGTAATAAAATTAAATATAATGCATATGGTAAATAGTAACTCATACACAGATCTATACGTTTGTTTTGCAATGGGTCACTGCGGTGACTGTGCATAAAGTGTATTTGTTTACTCCGTTGAAGTGAATGTGAAGTGTGCGTGTCTGTGTATGTGGAGGCGTTTCTTGTGCTCGAAATCCTCACATCAGCATTCACCTACAAAGCGCTTATGTGGCAGAAACAGTGCCGCAAGCGAGCCTCTGGAGTGACAGAAGGTGAATTAGAGAGTGATTAGAGGTGAATTCTAATTCACACTCCCATGCGTCTGCCTGTCATTTGTAGGACAGGGCATTTGCAAACTAAGGAGAGGAGTGTCAGACAGGTTGCAGCAGACACACACAGCTCAACAATAGCAACTCAGCACACAGATGCACAAACACATGGTTGCAGTCCTTACAGACAAAATCACACAAGTGGCTGGTAGGCAGTAGTCATTTTTGAAATTTGCCATATGATTTTCTTAGCTTTATGTGAAAGACTGCTGGAGAGCTGAGCGATATTAGAGACTGAGAGAAATACTGAAGTAAAGGCCATTGTCTTCCAGACAGTGTTTGACCTTTATCTCTATGCTACCAGGCATTACACAAACAGATGCATACAAATAAAGCTCTGTCACGAATCTGAGGGTCCATCTCACATTTTTGTTTAAGATTTTACACATTAATTACACATTAATGTAAAGTTGATTGGACTTCATGCATAAATTATATGAACATAGATCTAGCAAAAACAATTCTGAACAATATTCACTCTATCAAATGGTAGAAATGAAAGGCCCCATTTCTGTAGGACACAGTTTGTAGAGGCTAATTTTGTTAACTTGTGTAACCTACAGTATATTTTGTTAATGATGATTCTGAAAAATAAAATGCAACAATATATCTGGAAAAGAGCATCTGATACTATTACACTGTCCATCTGAAGGAAAACTGGTTCACATTCAGTAAAAGAAAAGTCTTTTGAAGTTTATTTGCGGTACCTTTAATCTTTTGTAATGGTAAGTGGTGTCAAGGAGACACCCGAATAAGGATACAGCAAATGTGAACTTCAAAGACAATTTTTCACTCGCTGGTTTAAATGCACCAGGTAAACAAGGGTGAGCATGGTAATCCCTCACTATACCGCACTGTCCATAAAGGGTTAGTCTTTCAATAATACATTATGATTTATACGTTACTTCCCTTGGCAGACTTTAAATGGATATAAATCTACCTCTGTCTGTATAAGATTAGACAACATCATAAGAATGCCATATTGTTATCATGTTTGTATAAGCTGTTTCTGGTCAACTTTCTCTTTTAATCTAACCACCGATGCAATTTTCTTCTAGGCAAAAAGTTACTAGTCTGACAGGCCTTGTTAGCCATTAAATTGATATGCCTAACCACTCGATCTCAATCACTGCTTTGCAAGAACATAATTGATGGACATGTTTGTTTACATGTCAATTTTCCAATATTATTAATGACAACCACTGATGCATGTCTTTGGCTAGTAGAGCTTGGCAACACAAGGACATTACTGAATAAGTTGTTGGGCAGACCCATTTAAAAGAAGAGGGGCTGGGTACAGCTACAGATACTGCTTGCAATGGTTTGCTCTGAAGTCCTCCCAAAAAGTGTATAAAGCTCGTACAGTACCCTGCTGCCAGAGTGTGAACGGGCACTAAGAAAAGAGCTTGTATCACTCATGTTCTTAAGTCTGTGACTGGGTTCCAGTTAGTTTTAGGATAGACTATAAGATCTCGACTGATGAATCGACTCAATAAATCAATTATCTGCTGATATTAGCTTACCACAGATGTATCTGTATTGGCATACTGTATGTTGGCAGGAGACTGTCCTCCCAACAAGAACGACAGCATCAGTCATTTGGACCCAAACTCTGCAGTCTTTCTCTGCAGGACAGCAACATCAATTGAGGCTTTTAAGCGCCTGCTACCAGCTCGCCTTGAGGTTTGCTTTTACCTTGAATCTGTTATCACTTCTCCATTGCCATTTTATGAGGAACTTCTGCCCCTGAAGCCTTTTTTTCTATATATAGGTGTATGCATATTTTGGTTGTTTTACCTCAGTTTATTACTGTTGCTGTTGTCGGTGTCTTTGCCATTATTATCGTC
This sequence comes from Siniperca chuatsi, assembly GCF_020085105.1. Taxonomy (NCBI): domain Eukaryota; kingdom Metazoa; phylum Chordata; class Actinopteri; order Centrarchiformes; family Sinipercidae; genus Siniperca; species Siniperca chuatsi. The sequence goes on from NC_058044.1 coordinate 14,351,849, forward strand.
ATTGTTTCAATGTTTGGCAGAATATTTTCATTGGCCACTTCCCTGGGCAACAGCAGCTGTGTGTTAGGCTCTCATAGTTCTGTTTCTTTCTAAACAGACCAAATGGTAAAAGCAACAACACATGTAAAGTATTTGAACAAGGATGCATTGCATATGCTGCAACCTTCATGTCTTGCTCTAATAATCTGTACAGTAACAGTGATGATAATGATGGTGGTAAGATAACTCTTTGAAAACAACTCTTTTACAAAGTGTCAAAGAAAAAAAATCTTCTGTCTTTCAGGTGGAGACTTGTTAGACAGATCTCAGAGTTGTAATGAGAAGGGCGTTTTGCATACTTGACTGGTTTGCCACAACAACACCGTCCACTGGTGCTATCATACAGCATATAAGTGTTTGTTCAAACTCTGACAAGAGTAGGACTGCGCTTATGAAATACCCAGAAAATGTGAGTATTAAATTAAGCTACTTGCAGGGTTGTCAACTGCACCATCTCTCTTCCGTCACCTTCAGGTCTCCAGAGACTGATGTGTGTTGAGAGGCAGCAAGGACGTTTGAACTGAGATGGCTTTCATAAAAAAGTTAAAATATGAGAGCAATAGAACACTGCGCTTAATCTGTCCATTCAAATTAGCTCCATTAATCATAATTAATTTGCTACATTATATTTCCCTCCTTAATTACATGTGCTACAAAGGAATAATTGCCTTGAAGGATGCATATTGTGATCCATCATCCCTCCAGAGTGGTGTAGAATTTTCTCTGGTAATTAACAAAGGTGTGCTCGTCTGGGAGGTGTTGACAATCATAGGGCATGAGGATGAAATTAAAAGATCCTTTAAAAGATCTTTTTCTGAATAATTGAAAGTGCGATATTTATCAAAATGTATCAAATGCACTTTTGTTCTAATTTGATATATTGTGATTTTTAGAACACTCAGTGAGATTAAATGGGAATAGGAATAAATTTAGTTACATATCCTTTGTGCATTTGCAACAGGATATGTCTATTTTCAGAGGATAAGACTGTCAGGTTGGCACATTTTTCTCAGTGATATTGGTTGGAGTGTAAACAGGACAATATTGCTCTGTGGCACCACAGGAGAGGATTGATAGGTGGGAAATGAACTATTCAGCAGCACTGTTGACAATATAATCACGTTTTTTGCCAAAGTTTACAGTGAACACATGGAGGGTTCAGAGAAAATGGAGAGAGGAGAAAGCTTGCAAGGATCAAAGTAAATCAAAAGAGATCATTTGCAAGCAGGTGACAGTCATTTGTTTTTGGATTAGAATTATTGCTGTGATACCCACAGTGTGTTGGTAGTTTGAATTGATGCGAACAAACACTTAGTTTGTTTAAATTCATTTGTACAAAGCCCACATAGCCTAATCATAAACTACAATGTAGAAGTGATTGAATGACAAGCTGACCGGTAAAGATTATTTCTTGTGGTAATGTTACTATAAGGCAGCTGCATTTAACAAAGTCAGCAAACAGCTTCACCTTTATCCATAGTTTTTCCACCTTTTTCTATACTGCTCTGTTGTCTTCAACACAGCTTGCTAGCTATCCAGCTATCGTTATGAGCGTTATGCTCTCTTCAAAACCACCAGACTCCATTGACAAAAACAGTTATTTTACCTCGCAGAACACGGGAGTTGCTGGTCCACCGCTGCCTCGATTGGTTAGTTTGTTTGTATTATTGTGTGAATTTTGTGTTTTAACACATTAGTTGCTGCAGGATCTAAGCAGTGGCATACCAGCAACTCCCATGTTCTGCGAGTTAAATTACTGTTTTTGTCAAAGGACGTGGTGGCTTTTGAGAGAGCGCTATAAGGCTTCAGTTTCCCGTCGAAAAGGGCTATCTGACGGTAAGGTAAAGTGGTGAAAATATTCTAAATATAGTGTACACTTAAACTAATATTGATTTTTTTTTAAATCTAAAATACATTTTGTTGCTGCCCCTCTCCACAGCAGTGCATTGCTTAGCTTCCATGCTGGTCCGGTCTGCTTCTCCAAACTGAGGGTGTGCTGTCTAAGATTGGGTCTGACTGTAGATCAGTTTTTTTTAATGTTTTTTTTTTTTTTTTTTTAAATAGTTTCGGTACTTTCGATACTATCAAATGTATAATTAACGGAGATCGTATTGTTTTAAACACGTGGTATCAAAAGTATCCATACTTTTGACAACCTTAATCACGGCCAGTCCAGGCATATTTGAATGGATCGGTATCAGCTAAAATAAAGTCAATCAAATGCCAATTCTTTCTTTACTGTACTTTACTATGAGTAACTAGATGACAGACCAAATTAAACCTGTCTGCTTTCTAATTAAAGAGCTCTCTACAAGCTGGTGTCTGTACTCAGTCAAAGATTGTTTGTGAGGGAAGAAGCTCCACTCTGTAACACCACTGCACAAATGCCTGAGTGGTTTTGTAGTTCCAACAGAGTGATACATCTTAAAGCAATCAGTTGATCATGTCAAGTCAATCTCAGGTGTCACATTCTCCAGGTAAACTTTCATTTGTATCACATCAATATTTGAACCATATCAATTTTATAGTTTTGAACCTGTACCTTTAGAAGGTGCACTTTTTTTCTTTTTTTTTTAAGGTGTCAGATACATGTTCAATGAACATTTAGGTAAATATCCTAAATATCCTATAATTTAGATAAAGTATCGGATCTGCACATACCGCATACAATACTGGACACAGGGCAAAAAAAAAAAAAAACTTGATTTGGGAGATGTCCCAATCAAGTTGTAATACATGATACATTTTTCATTTGGACAGATCTTAACAGATCGAATATTTATTTTTTCCCAAGTTGATGTTCGAATAAAAATTAACAGCCCTAGTGTCAGTGTATCATTTATAATAAACTAGCACCAAACCTTGTAATTTAGCCTAGATAAATGCATAAATACACAAATTGCTGAGTGTATATATCTTTTTTTTCTGTGTATTTACTGTTAATCATCCTAACCCTTTAAGAGCTAATCCTAGCTCTTAAAGGGGGGAGATGATGCAAATATCGAAAGTGAAGAGAGAAAAGGGGTTCTTGTGCACAAACTTTCCGTACATGGTCACGGTCAGCTGTGCTGATGTGTAACCATCAATCTTGTCCCACCTTAATCACCCATCAATTTAGCTGCTGCACTTGTTTTGAAATGAAAGGGACAATGTCAGAGTCCTATACACAGAGTTCTCCATCAAACAGCCAACTCAAAATGATAAATCAATTAATTTATTGACCTTTGTTAACCTTTTGACGTTTGATTGATCTTCACATCAATAACAATAAAACGTGTCCTTGTGCTGCTTAGGACAAAGCCCATTCAACCTTTGTTTCCAAGGTAACCAAAGCCATACAAATACTTTGATCAAAGGGTTATAATGGGTTTTAGAAGGTGTTTTAGTCTGTCAATTAAATTATAGTCTACTACAAAGTGATTATATAAACAGGCTTAAAGGTATAATGTGTAATTCCTGGCCACATGCTCCAAACAAATAGGGGGCAGCATTTCACCTTATGCAAGAATTGCATGATTTACTATTTGCAGAGATGACACTCTTCAAGATTGTGTACAGTTCAACATTTGTAATAAACTTTACAATGTCCTCAAAAATGTATAGTGAACTTTCCAAACTTCCAATCTTGTGTATAACTTATAATGTTCTAGTTTACGTTATAGCTTGCTTAGCTCCGTTTTAGGGTTGGGATGGTGATAAAGGTCGCTTGCCAAGAGTTTCGGCCATCTTTGTGTTTCTGTGACACTGTACGAAAGATGCTCTATAACAACTTAACTAACTACTACTAACTTTCTGAACCGTCTCTGGCTGTACCTTCAATGTGATTGACAAGCCCTTGGGGAAGCTCTACTTCTTCGTCCTCTCATGTTGTACTGAGGGCAGACTGGACACTACAGTGACTCACTATCGCCTCTCGAGGCACAACTGTTATTGCAACACAGGACAGACCAGGGCTAACTGGTTAGCATGCTAACTTCAGTAGATATCTCTGCAACACAATACATTGACTTCTTTGACATAACGTCACAACTGTTACTTCTTCACATTCCATTATTTAATTTTTTTAATGTTTTAAACTAAAATTCTGGCCATATCTTACACATTGTACCTTTTAAAGAGTAAGTCGGCTCAAAAACATGTACCACTACCTGCAGCCGTGCAGAATGTTTGTATTTGATTTGGCAAGATTGAGATCTCCACCATTGTGAACACTGGCTCAAACCATTTGAAGATTACTTTTGAAAAACACAACATTAATGTGTTCCCAGATACAATTTCCCAGTTACTTGAGATAATCAACAGACCTCAGAGTTTTTATAGAGAACTATTTTCTGTTGAGTATGAACACCAACTGTTTGTCTCTGCATGGGAAGTGTCATGCTCCCACTTCGCTTCCTTCAGCAAGTAAGATAATTGACAGTTTGGGTTAACTGATGCTTCATCATGATATTGGAAAACCTTAGTTCCCAGAATGAATAATGTAGTGTTTTAAGCATTTAAGCATGGGTGATATACTGTTAATTCTTGTACATTTCTGATAATTAATTAAGTATTATCACGTGCATGAATTAATGCTTATGCAAGAATCCAAAAAAAGATTGTGCCCTTGCCATAAAGTGTTACCATACCAACAGTATTTTCCTTTTATAGTTAATTACGCTGATTATTATCCTCTGAGGCATATTTCTGTTGATTGTTTTTTTAAATCTGTTTTACTTTAGTTTTGTGACCCTAATAGTGTATTGACAGCTTTTCATCAGGAGGTACCTAACTGCATAATATGTTAGGGTTTATTTTTTCTAGAAGTTTTTCTATTTTATTGTTAGTTTTTCATTAAAGAAACAGCAGGATTTCTGCTAGCAGTCCTGATTTTCTCACATATATACAGTTGATTTGGCATTAAGCACCAGCGACGTCCCTGTTGCAGTCTTCATTCAAATTCTAAAAATGGGAACGGATCCTCACAGCTCACTTTCCCCTCTATGTGACTAATAACTTTAATCAAGCCAATAACTTAATGCTTTGATGAACCTTAGAGCACAGAGCAATTACTATCTGCTGAGGTGGCTTGTTTTATAACTGAGGTGAGAACAGCAATTCCAGTCACCCAACCACCTGCCATCAATCAGCAAAGGTGAAATGTTTGAACTTCCCCCGTGAAACTGCATGACGACAGTTAAACGAAGGCCAAGATGACGGCAGCTATGTGTAATTGAATTTCTCCTTCAGACTAGGCCAGCACTGAGTCACGGACCACCTCATATTTATTTTATTGAAATTGAGAACAAGCCCAGAGTTTCAAGAAGCACTTAGAGGCTTGGATATTGTTTTTCTTCTCTATTATGTTTTTTTCCATTATTTCCAATAGATGGACATTAAAGAGTAACTTCACCTAGTCTAATAATCTGGCTTGCCCTGCCAATTAGTGGTGACAACATGCTTTTTCTACAGCATGTGCAGCAGTGATGTAGTGTGGCACTGTCGTCCCATTTACACCCAGCATTAACATGTGATCTGTATCTGCATATCCTACCTGGATAAGGAAATACTAATTCAAGGTGAAAATACATGCAGAAAGCATTGTGGTCATTGTGTGCGGGCATAATAAAGATCAAGCATGTACACTTGGACTTAATACCACTAAACATCACAGCTGGGTGTGGTCACAGGTGTTATGTTGGCTGTGGTCAGATATTCAAAAGACTTATACCTTTTGAAGCCAGTGCAGCTATGTTTATCGTTCTTCCAAAAATGTAGTGCAGAGTCTTTAGCACTGATTCAGTCTATTGTCAATAATAATTATTATTGTTGCTAAAATAAGCACTGTGCGTGTGTAGGAAGACTTATATGTAAAATGTATTCTACAAAGCAAATAGTTTGGTCTTAATATATAACCATTATGATCTTCACAGTTCCTGCAGGAAGGTTTGCACATACCTTTTCCATAGACTCTACCTTTCTCTCTTACAGTGATCATGCCTGACCTCCCTGCTCCATCCTGAGCCTTACTACCACCTCTTCTCTTTCATCCCTTCTCCCTCAGCTCACTGCCCAGTAATAATTTCCTCCCTGCAATTAATTCCTCAACTGACCCCCTCCTCCTCCCTCTCAGCACTGTGGCCCTGTCTCCTTGGGCTCCAGGACTTGATGAAATGAAAACTGTTTCCAACAATTATTCTTCCCCTCTTCGATTGTATTCTCTGCTCCACTTCCCTCTCCTTCCTTTCCGCAAACCTCAACAATTAATGGAGCTCTTCATCAGGCTTGTGAAAAGCTCCTCACCTTGACAAATTATGACACTCTTGGGGGTAAGCACATTATCAAAACCCAACAGTTGTTTACATAAAAAAATACAGAGTGCATAATTTGAAAGGAGTGAAGGTTTCTCCAGGTTTGCAGAATACAGATTTAATTTGAATTTTACCAACTCATCTCTCTATACTGTTGCGATAAAACATGACATGTTTTCCCTATAGAGCTGTTTAGTGTGGTCATTTGGGAAGAGCAATGTGGAAATTAATTTCAGGTGCACTATTACTGCACAAATGATTGTTCTTTTTTTTTTTTTTTTTTTTTTACACCAGGTTATTAATGTCTGTAGTTTTTATTTCTTTTTTTAAGCCAATTACCATCTGATCAAATGTCACCCTTTGAATGATTTTCAGTAATCTCTGTAAACAGAAATCTGTAGGCAAGGGACCAGATTTTGGTATCGGAAGGTATTCAGTTTCCGTCAATACTACTTGGACTACAATCATGTTTGAGCGGGCTTTGGTTGCATACAGGTAAACAGTCTGTGTGGAGAGCAAAAGAGTCGGAACGCATTGGCCGAAATCCAATCTTAGAACCAACTGGCTATTGTCTGACAACAATTTAGCTTTTTATCAATCTCGGAACCCTAGAGCATTTTATTAGCTTTTTTTTTTTTTATTTATCTGCATTCAAGACTAACAGTCTACAGCCATGCTAGCTAAGGATGCACCAATCCATTTTTTTCAGTTCAGTTTAATAAAAATTCCAGTATAAAACAATACAGCTGCATCAAATGAGAACAAAATACAAGCATTCGAAGGAGCCTTGTTGTGTGATTTCGTCCTCCAATCATTGTGTGGCACTGTAGGATTGTGGCCTGTGACGTTTTAAGTTTCTGTTTGAATATTACAGTGTTGTTAATAAAGTTTAGAAAAGGAAGAAGGGGGTGGTACATATTGAGTAGTTTATTAAGTTTGCTGTTTTATGTTCCAAAATGCAAATACAACTTTTTGTTTGTTAGAGGTGGCTGTTACATTTCTTAACTCTAGCTGTATTTTGTTACTGTGAGTGAATCATAACTGCCACTGATGCATGACGTATTACGTGCATGTAGGCGTAAACATAGAATTGAATTCAATAGATAGGCGCTATTGTCACCGTTGTCCGATCCAGCTGTTTGAAACAGTATTAGACCGATATCAGTATTGGATTGGCGCATCCTTAATGCTAGCTGCTCTGTGAGGCTGTACTTAGGGACAGCAGTGCTTTGATTTAAATGCTAACTTCAGCATACTAACATTCTCACAAGGACGTTGCTAACATAATGATGTTAAGCTGGTACAGTGTTTACCATGTTCACCGTCTTAGTTTAGTGTATTAGCATGCTAATGTTTGCTAATTAGCACTAAACATAAAATACAGCTGAGGCTGATGGGAATGTCAAGTATTTGGTCATAAACCAAAGTATTGGGTAAATTTAAAATTTTTACCTGATGATGGCCCTAGAGGAAAAGTTAATGATCACCCAAGTCAGTAGGATTTATCATCTAGGGATCACGAATGTCTGTATTAAAAAGTCATGGCAATCCGTTTAATAGTTGTTGAGATACTTCAGTCTGGACTCAAGTGGTTGATCGACCAACTGACATTGCCATCCCTAGAGCCATGCTGTTTTCAAATCTAAAAATATCTTAGAAATCTTCATGCAGTTAACATTAGGGGCATGTTTTTTTTTTTTTTTTTTTTTTGGGCGGGGGTCATCCTGGGTCCTGATATAAAGCTAATCATATGCACTATTATTCTGTTACTGTAAGTTATTTATGGCAAAGTCATAAAAGTCAGTCAAATTATATGACCATGTTGATTTTAGGGTATATTTCATTCTATTCTTTATATTTCATTCTATTCTATTCTAGTAAAGGTACATGAAGCTCGTGATCTTTACATAGTTAATATAGTATGTATATGTGACAAAAAGGAACGTGTTTAAATTTAAATTACTGTTCTCTACACATATGCACACACACGCACGTACACATATACACACCAGACCAACATATCACCCTGAGTTTGCTTTTAAACAGCTTAATAACATGGTTCAACATTTTTTCATGTTGATTAAGTGGAAATTCTGAAATTTACACTAGGATACACATAGAACCTTCTGTTTTCTTGTTCTAATTGTGAACTGACTTTACACAAACAAACCACTAAAACAAAAACACTACACAGAATTAATGGTAAAAAAAGGCTACAGTGACATGTTTCTGCTGTGCTGTTTAACATATTTTTAATAATAAATTATGGATAAGATCATTTTAAAGTCAAAGTCAAAAGAACCTAGTATTCACTTCTGCAGCAAGGTGGAGAGCTTCATGGAGAGGGTGGCAGGCTTTTCGTGATGGACTCTTGTGACTGTGTAGGTAGATGCTAGAATGTAACAGGAAAAAATAATTTCCATATAAATAGGTACGTATTTTAGGCATAAATTGAGCAGAGTGTCATCGAAGTTAAGCTTGTTCTACTTGAAGGTAATCACTGTTAAATGTCATAACAGAATAGAAAACACCATTTGCAGAATTTCCATTTTTCTGCAGTACAACGTGTTAGCAAAGGAAAATGTCAGAATTCTAATCCAGTTATTATCTTGCCCAAAACTTTATGACTAACAGCTGGAGTACGGGAATTTAACATATAAATGAATATCCGTTACATTCAAGCCCTTGCTGAACAAGTTCACACAACTTGTTTTTAAATCTGGTGTCTGTGGTGACATTCCTGCACTGGTAGTGATGCATTTTATGTCAACCAGCAATGATTGGTTTGCCAGAGCAGACGGGGGGGGGGCAACCCAGAGCCATGTAGATAGCTCCACGATCTGCCATTGCTGTAAAAAAGTAAAGACGACATTTATTTTTGAGAATTGTTTGTTAATTTCTGTTTATTATGATTGTATAGTTTGTGTTAATATGCTTTGGCAATGTTGTATTGTATGTAGCCAATAAAGCCACTTGAAGTGAAATTGAACAGAGATGACGCGACTCTCTCTCACCTTGGCTCTGGAGCAACCGTAGCGACGGAGTAGGCTACAGCAACTAGGAGTATGGCGGAAAAACCTAAGAAGCGTCCAAGAAAAGTTTCTGATGCTCCAGATAAAAAAGAAACTTGGCACTCAGAGGAAGGATTACAGCAAAAAAAAGAAAGCGATCAATGGAGAGGGCAAACACGGATAAACATTGGTGTAGCTTTTCCTCGTTGGAGAGCACTGAAAGAAGAGATGGGACTGAGGGCAGACACAAATGTCATGTTACTCTTGGACAGGTTGGTATACTATACCTATATATATTACTATACCTAAATATTATTTCTCTGTACATTTGTAACTATTTCTGAACACGAGTCTAGGGCAAGCTCACCTGTAGGCTTACGTCGTAAGCACGCGTCAACAGTGTTTGTGTAATTACTCTTGCTGCCAGAAGGGGGAGACAAACGTTCCACACTGCAGGTTTAAAAGATAACTACACACTCAAATTCCCTCAAAAACGCTGTAGCTCTACAACGACAGGCTCTCCCATTGTGTTTCTGTAGGGGGTGCCAGTACATAGCCTGAGCCCTGCTGTTTGACGCAGTTAATGTTATTGTTTTTTTATTTCTTTTTATGCTCTAAATACAGCACAGTTATCTGTGGGCCCATGTGTTGTGTTTACTGCCACTGAAGAAGAATAAATCTCTTTCATGTACGATGTCGAGGTATACCAGAGGAAACACAGGCTTCACAACCTAGACTGGAGCAAGACATTTCTGAGTGGTAAGTTATTAATTTGTAAATAATTTACCTTTCATAGGTAAAGTTTTAACTGTGCTCTGTCTCTACATCATACTAACAACTTTATGCCCATTGACTGCCTGAAGGGTGTCTAACGTTATTTTAATTTCATAGTTAGGTGTACTTGAGGAAACAGTGTTGCGTCTTACATAGTGACGTAGATACGTTACAGTCGTAAAGGTTGGACAACAGTCGAGCTGTTTTCAGGCAGTTCAGGAGCAGTGTTTGGGTTGGACTTTGGGCTTTTTCACTTTGCAGGCCTATTACATGCACAAAAAAGATATATTACACAATAAAGGAAAGGGAAAAAGCCAAAAAGCATAATATGACCACTTTAATTAAATAAGTTATGTCATGTACCAGTGCGTTTGAGTTAGTTAATATTACTTTGGCTACATTTACAGGCATTGAGTAACTCAGCTTTTGGCTATATTCCAGTTAACTGAATGTTTGGGTTAAGGTGTTTACGTGTACGTCTTCTACTCTGTGACTGTGTATTTGAATAGTTGTCATAAATAAATTAACATTTTCCCAACCAAATGTGTTTCAACTACTCCTATTATAGTATATCTGCCCACAGAATATATATGAGGTACAGATTTCCATAGCATAAACATAGCACTTTCTTCATTGTGCATAAGAACATGGGTGACTTGTCACCAATTATGTGTAGATTACAAGGTTTCCTGCATGCCTTTAGGAATGTACTGATTGAAAAGCCTACCTGGCTTTGCAGAGGATTCCACCTAATTGAATGCATGGATGGCTGGAGAAATGGATAGTTTTGGGGCATACTAAGTATGCCTAAACTCGTGAAAATTACAAATTTATCCTATGGAATCCCAAGCAAATTATTTTCAAAGTGTGATTAATGGTTTCTGTCAAACAGACCCTCTCTCTCACACACACAAAAGAAAAATCAATTCCTGGCCACAGGGCAAATGCTTTACACAATAGAAGGGGCAAGGTTAATATACAATAATTCTTTTACTAGACTCCATATTTAACATCAAAACCTTTTTGTATCTTCTACTATAACAACAATGACTACTACTACTGATAATGACCATAATAAACAGAAAGTTAGATTTGCCTTTTGTTTAGCTTTCATTTTGGAGGATATCCAAATGCCTTATGAGTAGGGCTGAACGATTATACATTTTATATCGAAATCACCATTGAAAATGAAAGAGCCACGATTTTAACTTACTTGAGTTTTAACAAGCTGTAGCAAGTGAAAGTTTAAGCCAACGACTGTTGATTTCACCCCCTATAATAACAGCAGATTTACTCCGCTGTAGCTAAATAATGTTTATTTTGTTAACATAAAAAAAACTACTGTCTTTTGTCTAGTTAATATGCTGTCTGCATGCCAGTGTTTGTACATGTATGCTAGGCCAAAGATGATATTGTGGGAGAAGAAACACCACTGTATTATTTTTGATGTTTTAAAAGATATGAGTATATCTGTGTATTTTTTCTGTTAATGAAAGACTAGCAGAGTGGCAAGTCGCCCCAAGTCAATTTCAGACCAGTTAGCAGGTCGCTCGACAGTCATCAAGAGTAAATGACAGACAGCTGGTGTACTGAGTTGTTGAAATTGCTCAGTTAAACTTTTAAGCACATCATATAATCATTTTATTCCCCTTAAATTGAGTAAAGACCTCCATGATTCTGGCCTGTTTGTCCTGTTAGTCTGTGAAGCTAATATTAATGTTATCTGAAGCAGCTACAGCATGCAAGAGAGTATAATAAAACATTGTGAGATGTCATGATTACCACAGTTGGCCAACTATGTAACTGTTAACAGTTAATATAGCCCTGATGTCATGATTATGTTTGAAAATTATTGAGTAATGTTAAGTTTAACACTATTGAAATATCTTAACAAATGTGAGCTAAATTGGCCAATCTCTTAATAGAAAACCAAAAATATCTTTACTTAGCTACTGGTTATTTTGCATTATTTTATCTGATTATATTTATTGCGAGAGAATGCAAAATAATGCAAGGTAACACAAAACATATGCAAAAGTAGTCCTCAAAAAAATTCTCGCTGTGACCTTTAGGGGACTCCGTAGTATTGCAAGTTTAAGAGGGAGGATTCTTTGCTATGGACCCGATTAAGCAAATCACAAGAAGATACTTTGTCCTCAACCTTTGTCAGACTGTGTTCCCTCGACTCCATTGTCCAATTAATGACAGTTTGATGCATTATCCTTTATTTGCTTGTAGTTGATGTGCTGTCACTTCTAACCAGGGGCTGTCAAAGCTGGGATTTATATATTTGTCTCCTGCTTGCTCCAGACATGAAGTCCCCAGACTCCACAGCACTCAGATTTAGAGTTAAAGCTTTAGTTCTTTATTTTCTTCTACCAGTGTTATTGCCCTACCAGAGCCAGTTTAGCCAAATTGGAAATTCACTTCAGTTACTGCAGTGTATCAGCGAAGGCATGTCTTTACAGAAAATGGATGGCTGGAGTAGTTAAAGGCAGAAAGAAGGAAAGGTTAAATTGGCTGTTATTGATTTGTAAAAATAAATTTCTGCAACATTTCATTGAAACCGTTCTTTTAGACAGTTCTTCTGCCTGTTTCTGATGCATTTTATTATCCATCACAGAATAACCCATCTGAATGTTGAAATTCTGTCTTTGCAAAGGATGACACAGAGTGGCTCACGAAATAATTTATTTACAAGCAAGACATTTACTGTAGCTGGTGTTCTTTTACAGAAGGACTTGTGTAGCCAGGGCTTTCAATGTCTTGCTCACGGACAATTTGACAGCACAAGTGACTGTGGTTTTGACCTTTTACCTCTCCATTATAGGATTGTCACTAAATACTGGGCCAACCTGCTGTCAATTAACTGATCTTAATTAACTCTTTACAGCACTACTCATAGCTGTGTGTATGCTTTTGATGCAGTGAAGTGGTAGTGATTTGTTATCTTGTTACTCTTTTTTCCTTCCATATTACAAGAGGGTATGTCTTAGACTATACAGCTGTTCTGTCTTGTATTCTTTTTTATTATTCATTAATTCTTTTTCTTCTATAACAGGCTGTTATAACAAATTTGTTGAACACTACCTCTTACAAATATTAGCCGATGATTATTAGCTTCTCATGCTGCCAAAGCCACAACCAGCAACTTTTTATAAAATGTGACCCTGTGTGAAACTGCTAGATGAGTTTTGGCAGACACCTAAGCTACCTCCCATTTAATTACCACTCACACAGTTAAGTTTTGAAGCAGTGGTTTTGGCTTTATATAAAGAGCTGTTCCATGTATTCCATGTAAAGGGCTACAATAATACTTACTTAAAGCATCCAAATAGGCACATAAGTGTAGATAGCACACAACTACACAACATCATCTGTTTGTTTCAAACATGAAAGATAGTGTGTTAACTGGAAATGCCCATTAAAAAATACACACAATACAGAACTAATTAAAAGCAGGTTTTAACAATGACATGAAAGAGGACAGTGAGGTTGTTTGATGGATCTGCAATTCAAGGCTACTCCAGAGCTTTGGAGAAATGATGACAAATGCCCAACTGCCCTCTATCTCCAGTTTGGTGCTTGGGACAGTCAGCAAAAACTGGTTTGCAGACTTGCTAGACAAGCTATGAACACTGGAGCATACAGAGAGAGAGAGGGTAAATGTAGGAAGAGGCCAGGCCCACTAATGCCTTAAATGCCAAAACAACAATGCTATGAGAGCGGTGAGAGTGAACCAAAACAGTAAAGTTGGATGCTTAACAGGTAAGAAATGAGCTGAAACTCACTATAAAGCTCTGTAATGCCGAGGGGAGCTGCAGATTCAGGTAATAATTCTCTGTAGGTTCATCACTATGAGTGACCCTTCTCACATTGTCACACTGCTTTCACATTGTCATTTGATAAATTGTTATTATAGCTGCTCTAAAGACCTTCAGGAATGAAATTTCGATATTATGATGGGTTGAAAATCTTAAACATATGACAGTTTTTTGGTAAGAGGCTATGGTATAAGCAAAATATCTTCCCCTACAATGCTCAACAGAATTTGTGTTGTCTTTGCTTTTAACCATTTGGCAGAGATATTGACATCTGTCAGGGTTTACAGGGGAAACTGTCGACATAGCTTGAAAAATTCAGCAGTACTGGACTTCTTGACAAACACACCAACATACCTGTGCCTACTGTTATACTGTTTCAAAGGCATTAAAATAAATCACAAAAACATAGAGCACTAGCCATGATGTTGAAGTAACAAAATTATTCATCCATCAAGATGTAGCTATTCTTTAAACACTGGCTTTTCGGCCTGTCATAAAGATCTGTAGACCTTGTGTAAGAGTTGCTTTGCTTGTGCTAAGTCAACAGCATTTCTTTTAAAGAATTTCTAGAATCCTTGTGACAAAAGTTCAGCAAGTACTTTAACTTTGGCTCTTGCTCTAATAGAGACAATAAATGGCAGCACTGACAGCTATAAGTTGGCATTTCTAGACAGCTTAGAACTTAATTCTCAGTATCATGTTTCTGTAAAATTTTGATCATTTTAAATTGATATCATACACACCCCTGTTGTCCCACTGTGACCTTTGCCCTGTCATAGGTCTGTGCTTCACATTTTAAGTTGGCATTTCCATTGCCTTGATGATGCCACTGCAAAGAATCCCTGCCAGTTTGTGTATCAAAAGATTTCAAGTCAGTGCCAGAAGCTGCTTCTTAACTGTTCACTCTGACAGATATATTGCACACACCAGCAGTCGTTCTGAGTGTCCATCTCTTCAGTGGCCATTGTTTAGTGTGATTTGCTTCATTTCAGAGATAATGACATTTGTAATTTGTTGTATGCAGCATTCTATCATATCATTCTGGGATGATGGCATATGGTAAGTGGTATGAGATGGAGGTTGATACTTCTGCAGAAAGAGGACACTGATTGAAAAGGGTCAACCTTGGTTTTGGCTTGAATGTTTCATCACGGTTTTACTAATATGGTGGTAAAAGCCACAATACTCCACTCATTCAGTTATTTCACGTGTCTTTGTCGCATTTATCTTTTCCATTAAAGGCACTGGTATAACAACTTCCAAGTAGTGCTGCAACGGAATGCTATCCATTGTATGAGTGTAATTTTTCATGCTTTTGAAAGATGAACAGTACTTTCTTTTACTGTTTAATTATAGTATTGACATAAGTATCATGTCCCCCACCCCCACCCCCAAAGTATTGTACGCAGACATTACTTGTTAGACCAATAAAAATGAAAATATCTGTAATCAAGAATATCAATGTTCATTATTCATGTTTGAAACAGCAGCTGACAAAACAGCTGCTGTTTCAAACATATTACACTGACAAGGCAGTTGTCATGGAAATGAAGATGTTCAAATTTCCATTTTTTATTTTTCCCTGAGCCCTTTAAGATCTTTCCATCCATATTGATCTAAAAGTTGAGTTTCAAAGTTCACTCCTGGTCCAATTTGTAGCTGTTCTACATCTGTAGATCATATCACAGATACAATGCAACAGTAGACAACTAGGCAAACTCCTGCTGATGAAGATCATGTCGAAAGCTCCTGAAAAATGGACCTTATGGCGAGACGGTTGATCATTTTCAACCAAAGTACTCCTGATTCTAATAGATTGCTTGTTTAGCCTGCTGCTGGTTACTAGTGCTTACAGTGATTTACTCCCTGTTTGATAAGTGATATTCCTTGTGTCATGCCTGACATCCTGGTTTCACTCACTCTCATATTTATTTATAGTGTTCAGGTATCTTTTTCCCCTCATTTTTAAAACTGGGATTTCAATTGCCCCTTGTCCAGTGTCCTTGTCTTGCTCCTGTACATCAATACTGGCCTGGTCACTGTCCGTCTTAATTGATTTCTATTGCTTTTGTCTGCAATGAGTCAGAAAAGAATAAATAATTTATTACGCCCGTCTGAAGGGCATCCAGTGTGACTATAGGACGTCTGTATGATGAATATCCATGAGTTTCAAGAATTTAAAAGGCTTTAAACTTTCAAGTTGTAATTGTTTCCGTAGACCGATTCAGTCAGTACACTTATACAGAGAACATGCAGCATCAGGGCACTGAAACTGAGTGATAAATGACCACTGAAGTTGAATTTATTATCAATTTGCTTGCCATGATCCATTAACTTGGCTGTGGTGTTTAAAGTCCCATTTTACTGTGACTTTTGTCACTCACCAGCATGAAGAAGTACCATTTTCAGGCCATACATTTTATTATAGGCTTTATATATGAACTAATTACATGTTTTAATTACATTTACCACAATGTTTCAGTGCAATTCAGTGAATAACTGGGTAGCTACTATATACCTACAGTAAGATTATAAGAGAAGGATGGGTCAGTTTTATCAGACAAACATTCAAACATTGTTCACTCACAGGCTAATTAATAGAGAGCCCAGTCCTTAAAGTAAAACATGTATTGCAAGAAAAATGGAAGAATAATAAAAAACAAAACAAAAAGACAACAGATATTTACTAATCAGTCACTCCTGCGGCAGAGCACAATGTTGGAAAACATTCAGCCTGTGGTTCAACAAACTCAAAACATATTCAAATCAAGGTTAAGTCCAACTTTGACAGATCTGTTCCACTCATTTCAACACCAGTATGGAGGCTTTCACCCAGTGTCCCCATTCTCCTCTTACTTCTACCAGACGTGTCTACTAAGCTCATCATAAGTAAGCAGAGATGGATTCTGCAATGAGATGTCAAATGTTAGAATAAATGATAATGGTTCTGAATGGAGGATGACATACTGCAGCAATAATATTTGGTCTTGTGGCACAATCTAATCCCAATTCATACCCATCTGAGCACTGCCAAAGAAGCCTGAGTAACTAGCCTAATCGTAACTCTCCTGCTGTACTTTGCCTCACCAGTATCATGCTCATTGCATTTGACTGAAATACATTTTTGATGTCAATTTCTTCCATTAAAAAACTAAAATTGTTATCTAGTCTAAGGGTTGTGTCCATATAGCGCTTTTTTCTGGCAGAAAGTGTTCAAAACAAGCTAATCAAACGTTTTTTATTTTCATTTACTCTCAGTAGTACACACACATTCAAGCAACACAACACACAAGTTACGACCTGTCAGTTAACTTGCTCTAGTTGCTATTTAAATGTTTACTACAGATGAAGTTAATTTAGTTTCTCATCACCTTTCTGTGACCAAATAAGTCCCAATACACACTAGCCAGTGCTATTTTTTAGCTGCGACCAGTTGATCTATAGCTCACTCAGTCGGTCTGTCTGTACACAAAAATTCCCCTTCGGCAGCCACAGTTTTCGCCCTAGGAGGCTAAAAGTTGGCATGTAGGTCAAGTGTGTGTGTGTGTGTGTGTGTGTGTGTGTGTGTGTGAAGGGGTGTGTTTGTTTTAATGCCAGTTGGCTAAAATGGGGGTGTGGCAATAGGAGTGGCATAACTTCCAAATAGATTCACAGACTTGCACGAGATTTTGTGGAAAGGTTGGTCATGAGCCAAAGGACAGCTGATTAACTGTTCTTGCCAATTCGCAAAAAGGGGGTGTGGGAGTGGCCTATAACAAAAAGGCGCATAACTTCTAAATGGATTCACGTAACATGAACAAACTTTGTAGAAAGAGAGACACATACACACACACACCATTTTGCCACTTCCCCTTTCATAACTAAAGAACCGGTTGTCGTAGATACTTCTGGGAGGCATCATTGGACTAAGCAGAGTTCCTTTTTCACTGGTGATGATTTGCCCTGCCCCTACACTTTAGCCATGCCCCCATTCATAACTCATGAACCGTTTGTCGTACACTCTTGTGAGGTTGTGTGTGTGAATGCATGAACGCGTGGATGCATGCACGTACGTGGTCGCAGCTATTGCAAATTTGCGCTTGTTTAATTGCTGTAGCTCATATACAGTTAATCAATAACCCATTTTATTTTTTCTCCACACATAGAATTGCTCTCATAGTCTCACACACAACCACAGCTTTTTTACTTTATACTGCGATTGTAAATGGATCCCAGCAGAGAGGCCTCCGGTGCCCAGCGGCCATGCCCTGCTTCCTCCCACCATGCTACTTGCATCATGCATCATGTATGTGGATCCTTCCCTGTGCAGAGCAGGACTTAATCTGCTTGTTTATTCATTAAGTCAGGTGGTAACCCCAGGCAGTCAATAGCATGGCCTTGCAATATCAAAAGCTCTCTATAATGGAGGACGAAGTCGGTGTTTGACAATGAGAAATCATGAGAAACCTCCCACTTTCCCCACTGATACAAGACTCGGAGACCAAATATCACTGCGCTGTAGAGTGCTGTTTACTTTGTCCAAACTATTAATTAGGCTAAAAGACGTAGTTGATTGTGTCTTTTTAATGCACTTCACCACTTGTTCTTAGCACCATTAACTAACTCGATCTGAACTGTAACGAAGAGTAGTGTGGCAAAGAGAATGATGCAATGATGGTTCTTTTCTGTCTGAGCAACGTCCCTGCAATTTGTCATCTTAACATGGCAGTGTGGAGTTATTTTACTGATCTGGTAGATCAGGTTAAATGATGACACCAAACAACTCTACTGCAATACATCATGCCATGGCAATGGTACAATAAGCCAAATAAATATCCATTGTAGCGCACTTAAACTGCTCTAAACAGCTCACTCTCAGTTACTGGTTGCTGAGTGGGTCTGCAGTTACTAGGTAGAAAATTCCATTTAGAGTCTCCAAGAGTCTGATTTGTTGCAATCATTAAAGAAACCAAGGTCTTTGTCATTTTTTTCCTTAAGAATTATTTTAAATTTATGCAGAAGCGCAAAATGATTGCTCTGCAATACCAAACGGTACCATTTGTGTCTACTGTATATACTGCTCTACGGCCAAGGCAAGCACAAGGTAGTTGACAGAAAGAGAGAGAGAGAAAAATTGTGATGCAAAATAAAAAGATTCCAATGATAAAAGAAACCATTTTGAGACATCTTTTCCAAATACTTAACGTATGGGAAGACAAACAGTTGGACAACACCCATACCTTACTTATTGCACAGCTGAAGAGAAAGAAAAAACAAACAATTGGTGTTTCAATATGGTGATAAAAGTAACCTTCCTTTATAACACTTAAGTGGAGACCACATGGCAGCAGTTACAGAGGATCTACTTAATAAGCACACAAGGCAAGGTGTTCCGTAGCATCCTGAATCAATCAGATTTCTCTCACATCTGAATTTGACAGAGATGAGAGTGTGTGTGAGAGAAAAAAGCTAGTTGATGTGTAGTTCCACTGGAAAGATAATCTTAGTAATATCCTGGAGTCTGTGATGTACCGTTGTTTTCTAATCTTGTAGTTTTAGTTCATAAGTTCATAATTGAAGAGCAGATAATCTGTTACGTTTCTCTTTGTGTATGATGGAGCCAGATTTCAATATTTGTGAGTATTAAAAAAAAAACCAACTCAGAGCCTCGCTTTAGTCAACTACAGGTAGCCCTTTGATTTGACTGATTGAGACAATTGAGAACATTGTATTAATTCGGGGGTAAAGGCATAGATTCAATGTGTATCAACTTTGTCATTCAATAATGGGAGAGCCACATAAGTAGGCCATAATCAAGGCTTCCCATGTGACTAAAGAGAATCGACAAGTGCTTGTGACAATGTACAGTCTGTCTCTGCTTTTGATTACTTGCAGTATTTTCATGTGGGCAGCTGATATTACATGATCATTACATGATGGTTTTTGATTAAAAGCAGAAGTACTGTCACTATGGTGATTACAGAATATTGCTGTTATCTCTGCAGGGGATTTTTCACTTCTGTTCTGGCACAGTGTACAAAGGCATTGTGTTATTACAATTGTATTAATATTTCATCAAACCGCTCCACACATAGCATTATCAGTACTGTAATCATGTCTCAAGCTCATAAAACTGTCTCTTAAAGGAGCAGTGTGTAGCATTTAATTGCATCTTGTAGTGAAATTGCAGTTTACAACCACTTGAATCAACCTCCCCTTCCAAGTGTGTAGGAGAAACTATGGTGGCCATGAAACTCACGAAAAATGCGAAAGGCCCTATCTAGAGCCAGTATTTGGTTTGTCCGTTCTGGGCTACTGTAGAAACATGTCGGTGCAATAAGGCGACCCCCTCCCTCTGTAGATAAAAACGGCTTATTCTAAGTTAATAAAAACACAACGATTCTTATTTTCAGGTGATTATACAATAATGAAAACATACCTCTACAAACAGCAGAGGAAAGCCGTTGTGATTGACGTGGCAATACCAAGCGATGGCAACATCAGGAAAAAGGAACATGAGAAACTAGAGAAGTACCAAGGGCTCAGAGAAGAGCTGGAGAAAACCTGGAAGGTGAAGGCAACAGTGGTGCCCGTGGTCATCGGAGCACTCGGGGCAGTGACCCCCAAACTGGAGGAGTGGCTACAGCAGATCCCTGGAAGAACACCAGACATCTCGGTCCAGAAGAGTGCAGTACTAGGAACAGCAAAGATACTGCGCAGAACCCTCAAGCTCCCAGGCCTCTGGTAGAGGACCCAAGCTCGAAGGATGAGACCACCCGCGGAGGGTGAAGGACAAAGTTTTTATATATATATATATATATATATACACACACATTTCTGCCAATTCTCCTTCTAAATGTTACACACTGGACCTTTAATCACTGTATGAAGGATGGCTTTGCATTTGATTTGATTGTGGTTAATTTGACAAACATTTTATTATTTTATTTTATTTGCTGAATGATGGCAGGGAGATGTTTTAACAGTGTGCCACTTTCTCACATTAGACAAATGCACCTGACACAATACAGCCCCACTCAAAATACATGGCACTTTCGACGAAACAAAAGCCAACCTCTCTGTCTTTTGTTCACTGAGTAAAAATTAAATGTGTGTGATCAGAGTGCACCTGCTTTGCTTTTTGGGTTAACTTTCTGCATTAGCTTTTACTTACTCTTTCTCACATAACTTAGGCAAAAAAAGACATATTGGACCACAATAGCAATATCTATGGGCTGGGCTACACATGGGAATCTGATTTGAAATTGAAATGCTTTTTTAAATTACGTACATGAAGCGGAGGGTGGGAACAACAATACACCCAGCACTTTTAGAACACCATATCTTTGCAGCAAAGATCTATTGCACAGTGAAGCCTACTAAAGGCTTTGCAGGCTGTATGTGTACGTGCATGTGGTGAAACAGTCTTTAGTGGTCTCTCTCTCTCAAAACACATCAAAGTGAAGCAGAGGCAATGGTTAGGTCTCTGCATCATGCTCGATAAGAGGAAGTTTCCATTAAGTCCCTTTACTTCACAGGGATTAAAGAAAAATCTCTCCCTTCCCTTCCTCCTCTTGAAATGGTTTCCGAACGCTTCCCTCTTTACCATTCTTCCGCTTGTGCTGGTGCTCCCTCTTTTATACTGGTTATTGGTGTGGTGACATCTCTTTTTCAACCTCCTCAATTTAAAACTCCAGGTCTTTTTTCTTTTGTTGCCACGATTTGCAGCGTGAAACAGATGTCTGAATGTCACATTTGTGTGGAAAAGGTTTGGAACATTGCGCAACACCTGACCCAGTCCATATATTTACATGGCTATGTGATTCAAAAGATTTATTCACTCATTCACTCATTTATGCACTCCTGGTGATTCACAGCAGACACAATAATGAAATTTACAGTTGAGCCACCTAGACACAGCCTTTACTTAAAGATGACCCTATGGGTATCCACAGTTCTTATGAAGAATCACAGCATCAAACTAAACGTGTGGTGGCAGGTGGTAGGCGATTCAGTGCAGCAAAGCTTCTCAAAAAGCCATGATTAATAGTTTTCTTACAATCTTTTCCAGGGGGGGGTTCAGACTTTCACACAGTACCACTGATCTTGGTCCCAGATGCACAGTGGTTGTACTGGGAAACTGGGAAACACAGCGACTCTTGGCAGTTCTAGTGTTAATTATTTTAACCTGCATGGCTTATTTGGGAAACATATCACCCATGATGATTAGATTAAAGGTATAAATCAAGGATTGGTCTGATCAAAGTCGAGTATTACCTTATTTTCTGCATGAGACATGAAGTTTATTGAGTGAGTATGTCATGCATTGCAGCATTTTTAAGTTAATTTACAAAATTATATTGAAGATAATTACAGTTTTGTCACTGTCACAAAGTGAATTCATGTCTGGATTACTGAAGAAAAGTAAATTCTGCAACATAAACAACAACAAAAGAAACATGCAAAAAAAACTACAAGGTCATTTTGGGTCCTTTTAGGGTTCAATTTCAGTTAGTAGCACCTTCTGGTTTGGTCATACCTTCCAACAAAAACGATTGGCCCTGTTTGCGAGTGGTAATGCCAGTAAGGGCTCTCATTAGGGATACCCTGATCAATTGGATGCTGATCGTTATCGGCCAATATTCAGTAAAAATATGTGATCGGGATTAATGCTTTCTAGTCGCTGATCGCGAAAACCAATTGAGAACATACATTGTATTTTTTTACTAGCGGATCTTGACCTCTCCAAAATGGCGACCGCGCAGATGCATAGCGACCTCGACATACAGCAAGCTCCTTTTCAGTCAAGATGGCGGCAAAGCTAACAAAAATGGCAACGTATTAATCTTGTATCGTGTCTAACTGTAGTGGATTATAACATATCAGGTATTAAATTAATCTGCAGATGCTATGTTGAGACCAAACGTTTCCTATGGATGTCAGTTTTTGAGCCACGACAAAGGCCAAAATGTGGCCTACAAAAGACTAGGTAAGCCTTGTTTTTAGCCTAGTAGTTGTTGATCGCTTGCGGCTGTTAGCAGGATTGAGGAGTCAGCAGTTGGTATAAAACACAGAAGTCAAAAGCCAGTCGCTATAAAGATCAATTTCCAGCCATGCTGGATTAAATCTACACTTCCCTGGCATATTTGGTGTTTGGTAGCAGGCTCATCAGGGCAGAAAGAAAGGAGAGGGAGAGCTGGTGACGAGTCAGAATTTAAAATTTCTTTAAAAAAAGAAAAAGCTGAGCGATTTCTGATTCTTAGCAATTGAATTATAATGACTTGATGAACAAAACTTTGGTCAAAATATAAGACAGTGTTATGTGGTTCATTTGAGTTTCTTTTTTTTTCGACCTGGGAGGCTGGCTGCAGCGGCCTGGAGACAATGGTCCCTTGGATAGTCTCGGTTTCATCCACTGTCTGTAATGATGGTACCACGCAGCCACATGAGAATTATGTTGAAAGAGAGTTGCTTGTATTCGTCTCCCCTTGCAATCAAAATTTGGATCAATGTCAACGGTGTGAGCTGCAAGGGAAATGTAAACCTCTTGCCTCTTCGTAAGTGAATCTGCTACTAGAGAACAAATTTCATGTCTCAAAGGGCTTCAAATTCGTTCGACTTGACTTTTTGAAAAAGTGACAGCCTAATCATTGAATGGATGGTTCCTCCATAGTTCATGGTATAAAGTGGAATGCTGTTTCCAAGATAAGACAAATTAAGGTCCACTGAATTCCTACATAAGTAGGAATATTCCTCATTTTCATAATATAACATTTCTGACATTTGCAATGTGTATCAGTGTAAGTTCTCATCTCACAATAACTTATACACAATATTCTCTAAGCATCTGAAAGAAAATCTGTTATAATTAAAGTCATTGTTCTTTACAAAGAAAAATTCACATTTTTTTTAAAAAACACGATCATATCTTTAATTACCTTTTTATTCTGATCTCTCCAAGTTTTGCCACGCACTGGACTGTATGTATTAGAGGTTATTACAGTATGTGCTACCATCCTTATATTATGAGATGCCAACTCTAAAGAAGGGAATTACTGTAGATCTAAACACACTATTGTATATATAAGCTGATGAATGTTTATATGAATGAACTCTCAATATAATATATTATAGCTGTACTTTCCACTTTAGAAGAACGTCAGCACATGTTGTTGTAATGGCCCATACACTAAATATACCAAAGTGATGACAAATCAGCCATGATGGAAATGTCATAGGTTAATAATGTTCTTCCTGAGAGCAGATCCTTTTTTATTCAAAAATTCTTAATGCAGGATGATGACTACAGTATGAGCCTGAGGCTTTATATTCTCTGGAAGCACTGAAATAATTTGAAAATCCTTCACCAATTTTTAAAGAGCACAATATTACACACAAAACATATTTCACAAATTTCTGGTCTCTGAGTTATACTGTAAATATACTTAGACCAGACAATTGACTAGAGTGAAGCATCACGCATTATTGAAAGATTAACCTGCTGACTCCTGAAACATTCAAAATATCAAGACCTTTACCACTATTTGCACCATCCAACATAAATCAATATGTAGTCATCTCAATGCAGCATGCATAATACATTGTGTTCTATATTGTGTGTAGAGTACCAGCACTTTTAATGTCTTCAGTTGTCTTATTGATTTTTTATTGTGTTTATGTTTTATGTTTTTATGCTGCCTTGCTGCAAAAATAATTTCCTTTTGTGGGACAAGAAAGATCTGAACTGATCTTGACTTTTTCCGAAAAAGATTATGCTACTTAACTGTTTCAATGCTGAACGTTTCCACGTTCGTCTCTACATTATCATAGTTACTCTACGTTATCATATTACTATCATTAACAAAACGTTTTAATCTTACTCTTATATATCAGCCCACTGAAATATACTGAACCCACCTCATATCCTCTGGCGGTCTCCATTATTGAATGAATCTATGATTCTCATACATTTCAATATCTGTCTACTTTAGAGGTCAGGTCATAAATATTAAAAATGCATGATATTTGTCAGGGGAGCTGAGATCAGTCTTGATGAATGATGTGGTTTATAATCAGGGTGGCAACTACTTTTTTATAATACTCCAGTGAGTACCAACAGATTTAGGCTGGTACTTACCTTGTATGGTGATGGCTCTCTGAGTTTATGCTCCTCTTCAAACTGGCTATCTGATTTCTCCCTGTTTTAGTCACCTCCCTGATACTGATGTGCCCCTACCTCTCTTGTTTAATCATCCACAGGTCAGCTGCCGGCTTTAGGTCAAATGTACTTACGGTTATCTTGGACATATGATTGGGCATCAGGACAACTGGCTAAGAGCCATAATGTGCACTTTTTAATTACAATACGTTAAACCTATTAATTATTACCTATTAACGTTAAACCTATTAATAATTGATTTTCGACCACTTGTAGGTGGCACAACACTGATATATCATCACCTTATAAAGCTGTAATGGCAAATGTCTTAGCAAACAATTGCATATTTACAATTTCCTAGCAGATGTAGCGACATTAGCATTCATTTGGAGTTGTATTTATGTCCACCTGACAAATCAAAACCTATGTTTGCTAAAACCAGCTGCCTGCTGCGTCTGAAAACATGGTGAGAGCAGTGAGATGAGATGGATATTGGGGGAGTCTGGACCGCTTGTGGTAACAATTCTGACCAAGCCATAAATGTAAGAGCCTTCCAAACATTTTCCAGCTTGCTTTCCAGGTGCATCCATTCCCTCACAAGACACTGGCTCAACAGATAAGCAGGCCTCGTATCTCTTAAACATGTCAGTGATTGTTCTGTTTCCACGTGTGTGGATATCGTGCTTCTCCTGTGGCCATGTTTAAGGATCAAAAATCATAAAAGGCTCACATGGACTCAGGGATTCATATCTAGTCTCAAACTCATGAACTGAAGCTCTCAGGACACCAGTTTTATCCCTGTCTGCATCAGTATTTGGGGTTCGCCTCCCTTGCTGCAGTCTGAGGGAGGTGAGCTGCAAAATATTTCTACTATTGAGCATGATGGAAAGAAAACACTTTAAGTGCTATGTGCAGATATGCTGTAGATTTGTCAGCCTTCACTACACTTTATTGAAAATCAAAGCAATGTCTGCATCATGTCTACTGACAGCATCAACAGCAGCAGAAATAGATGACGGTGACTATAGTTACTTCATATAGAAGGTAATAATTAGTTAAGTTTTTTTTAGTTAGTCCACAGAATAAATAAATAATGCTGCAATTTTTATGGATATTCAAAGCAAGCAGGTCTTTTCAGAAAAAGAAGTGGTGGCATTTATATTTTATGTTTGCCTGACTTCACTCAACCTTTACTTTCCCACATACTATCAGTCATTTATATCGAGATTTATTTAGAACAGGAGTGCACCTGGTTTTTAATGGTGCAGTGGATTTAAAAGCTGTTGGGCATGCTCAGCTATTTACCAGATCATTAGGATGTACAGAGGTTACAGGACCCATCAGTTAAACACAGTAGTATGTAGCAATTTAAGTTTGTCTGCTAGCTTAAATTAAATGTCATCATTAGAAGAAACTCTTGGTAAAATGCAGACGTTGTACTTTGTTTAGCCAATTGTACTGTAAAAAGTAGCATGTTCTGTTCTTTTATAATGCGGCCTCCTCTTGGCACGTCCTTGCCTATCACTGCCTTTGCAGATTTATTTCTGCTTTTTGTTGATGGATTTGAAAAGAAAAACGTCATCAACTTACAATTTAGTTTCTGAGCTGTGTATGTTTCATAAATCAAAACACAGAAGGGAGAGTTGCTCTAGGTAGGGCACCTTCAAGGTAGAAAACAGTATGACATATTGTGTAAATCATTATGTTTTAAAAAAGCCTTATGTGTAGTTATCCATCAACATTAAACATCTTCTAGTGGCTTACATTGCTGTTGTCTTCCACTAACCTAATAATATTTGAGCAATAAACCTGTCCAGAATAGACCTGTTCTGCACCCAACACCCAGTACATAATGTTAATGATATCATAAAGCCAAAATCTGTTTTTATCAAGTCTTCGAGTTCTAATAAGCAGTCATTGCTGAGACAGGGGCAGACAAGTGGGAAATGATGGTGATATACGACTTAAAAATTGTATAGCATGGTGAAACTGGTAGGCCCTCCCTTTAGTCCATAAATTGAGTGTCTGATAAAAAATGCTCACACTGGGAGTGAGGGCATTTAGGTCATTTGATATGTGACAAACGCATTGCCAAAGGATACCATTCTGTAAAAGGAACCACCTGGAGGGTATAATGGTTATTATACAGAAGAGAAGTTAGGGATGGAGGGCAATAAATAAGGACAGATGTGAAGGATCAAAAAGGGAAGGACTGGAAAAATGCCCAACTTCTCGGAGGCTTTATGGAACAGTAATGACCTAATATACAGTATAAAGGTAAATTATTGACCTTGACTCCTTCCTCCTTTTGTTTGAGGAAAGCAAACATGGCATATGGAAATCTTGGACCTCTGTCTCCATCCTGCATGTTTATTCTCTTAATCCTCTGTTTTTCTGTGTTTATTTTAGAAGTATTTTTGAATTTTTGTCTCACATTGCAAAAAAAAAAGACAAATTACTACTTGCAACACAATTACTGAAAATGTAAATATGTAAATTCCTCTATTTTTACTCACGCTGGTACAGACCCCCACTTCAAATTCCAATTCATTGTCTTATAAACAGGGCAAATCCTAAAACAAAGATTAAAAAAGTTAACAATTTAGCCTTACAACACCACTTGCAACTATGTTAACTTTGGCTTGTCTAAATAATTTAACTCATGACCAGTTATGTTTGGGTCATATTTATGGAGAGAGCTATAGTGTGAGTTCTTGCTGAAATGCTTAGTAAATAAAGAACTACGCTGACTACAACATGTTTTGGTCATTATATTGAAGACCGGCACCAAAATAACTATAAATTCAGTACAGAACTCTACCCAATGCCCATGTATTAAGTATTTTCCTCCAATAAATAGCGGTGCATGTCATTGAAAGGGTGAAACAAGTTGTATATACAGCTGTGACCACAAAATAAATAATAAAAAGAGAGGGCATAATGAGAATATTACTTGTTCAATTCTGATTCTCATTACAGACACATTACTGTTAAATAGGCAGACTGGGTATGCTTATTATCTCTGTATGTGTTTAGAAAAGTCAAAAACCAAACGCTCTTACATCAGTATAAATTTTCTGATAGTGTGTTCTTTGAAAATCACAACAATCGTGTTAAGTGTTCTCTTCCTGTAAAACTTGTCAGTATGTGTGTCAGTATAATACACTTTCTAAAGGCCTTTAAATTCTACTTCAATAGATCAAAATAGTATAAAAGGGGGGAGAAACCCCAGAGGGATGCCTCATGACCTTCAATCTTCTCCAGGGAACCACACTCCTGGACCCTCGTCTTTCCCAGTCAGCTTGAATCTTTATGAACTAAAGAAGACCCCATGTGTATTTACCTAAATAGTATCAGTCCTTGCTGTTAAAAGTCTCTGAACAGCTTGTGCAGCATTATCCAAGTGTTTTGTAATGATTACTCCAGTCCAAATAGCTTATATGTACTTCATTGCCTCTACCATTTAGCCCACTAACAGCTGTTTTATTTTGAAAGAATGAATAGTCATGTGCCTTGTTGCAGTAGTCCTTGGGGACAGGACACACTTAGACAGCGTGTGAGCTGAACCTCCTGGAAGACAGAGGACGGATGCACTCAACCATTCACACTTTCATAAACAGTGAGCTACAAATAGGAGCTAGTGGGAGTATATTTACAGGCTTTTTCATCAAAATGAGTAAATTGTTTGGATACAAACTGCTTGGATTATGCTGCCCAAGCATACATCCCATCATGTTTTACAGAAACGTGGTTATAGTCTGTAAACAGCCAAGGCCCAATCACTTGTGTTGTTTGTGGCCAGATTGAAATCTGGACATAACCCACTGTGTAACTGGTGTTGTAAGAGGCGCTTGAAAGTAATACTATCAAACATAGGTTTTCATACGTGAGATGAATTACATCACCAGAATGTCACTGGAAAACTGCAGACAACTGACAGCATCTTAAGTCAATATCATAAAAATGACCAATTCTTGTAAATAGGAAATAATAAGATGTGCATGTGAATATGAAAAATTTGGGTGCATGGTGTGAGTGACTCTAAATTCTGACGTCCAGGTTGGCAAAATGCATAGCTTCGCTAAGCTCCAACTCTTTCTTGTTAGCAAACAGCAGTGAACAAAACATTCAGGTAGCAGCTTCTCATTCTTAGCTGGCGCTGACTGTTGCTTTCACCAGTCAGAATGACAAAAGTGGCCGGTGGCAGGTTATATCAACTGTTGCTAATTAACCTTAATTCCATTAATAATTTGTAACAGGCCAAAATGAAACTTAGCTGTTGTTGGGTTTGTGTGCTCTCTGTAAGTATGGACTCAGCCAAAGATAATTTGTGAGGGAAGAAAAGTCGTTCTGTAACACCAATGTTCAGTTGCGAGTGGTATGTGTTTGTAGTTCCAACAACTGATAGGTCCTCTCTCTAACTGATTGCACCATGTCAGTTTCAGGAGTCACATTCTCCCAGTTAAACTTTCAGTTATAACATATCAATAATGAAACTAACCAATTTAGTAGTTTTGAACCAGGACCTTCTGTATTTGGATCAAGTAGCTTGTGGAAAATAAGGTGTACCAATCAATCAATAGGCTACACCTGTTATTTCAATGTGCCAGATGCTGCTGACATGAACCCAGGCAGAATCATGGTCAGCTCCCCAGTGACCCCATGGGCTGTCTCCACATGCTTGTGCAGGTGCAGTAAAATCACCTCTTCAGATGTGTGATGTGTTCACATGCCTGGGAGGTCCGGGCTTCAACCTCCTTTCGTGAAGGGGCAAGAATCAACCAGTCAACATCTCTCACTCTGAATGGGTTCAGCACCGTCTCCACACACTTGGGGCATGACTGTAGCTGGAGGGAAGCTGGCTATACTGGGACAATTTGGTTTAACCATCAAAATTTGCTAAGCCTGTTTTGCAATATGACAATTGAAAATCCAGAAATCCAGAATCAGCCACAGACACCCTGTCATATAGGGGACCATAAAGTACAAGTAAGCAGACCCCACATGTAGTTCCTCCCAAGGAATCAAAAGAGAAGCTATTTCCTCTTTCAACAAGGCTATATCAGTGGGATTAGAGACAGTGCATAGATTGCCACAGAATGGAGGTTGATTTTTGAATTGAACTGTGTATCGTCTTCTCAATGTCCTGTCCAGCCAAGGAGAGACCGGGCTGCAATGCTCTGGCCTGGCAGAGATAACGCTCTGAGAGCAGGTATCTAGTGAGACAGAGAGATCAGGGCACTGTGGGCCCACCTGACATCACTCTCGCACTAAGAGAAACTAGGCACAGTCGCTAATACTGTGTGTGGAGCACAGTGTGCAAGCAGCGAGTACTGAGTAGAGAGAAAGAGAGAGCTGTTTCCTCCAATGTGACATAAACAGCTCGTTAGCAGATTGTACTGTAGCAGAGGTAGAAAATAGAGATTAAGAGGTTGATGCTCCTTCAGCACACAAAAAGTCTAGCTAGAGGAGCATGTGGGCAACCTGAGCAGCACACATGGCTCTCCAGCTGGTGTAGCGAAGGCCTGAAAAATGCCTGCACTATTGACTGGACGTCCACAACCTCATCAGCCATAAATTTGGTCTGCTGGTGGCGTGAAATGGTCAGTGTAGGGCTATGTTGCTATTGAGTGCTATACCTCAAGCAGCGTTAAAATAGCAGGCTATTGCTCATGATTTTTCACTATGGAAAGGCCTAGACTAGGTGCCTGTGGATGACCTGAGCAGCACATATGGCTCTCCCAGTAATGAGAGCAAAGGCATAAGAAATCCTGAGAAAGGCTGTAGCCATTGTCGGGACCTTGACAAATATCCTCAGCCATCAGCTCAGCCCACTGGTGGGTTGGACACTCGAAAAAGCCCACCAAGAAATCTGCTAGCAAGCTAGATGTAGCTACTGCTACAACTTCAGCAATGTTAGCATAGCAGTGGTCAAACAGGATAGCCATCATCCTTTCTTTCCCAGACAGCATAGAGGGCTGACCATCAGGCCAGATGTGAAAACTGTAACTAGCACATCTAAATGGAACAGAGGCACCATTAATGTTTGTTAAACAATGTTTGTTATTAGTTAAACCTGTATGATGACATGTCAACATGTCTGCATATACAAATATAACAAATCTGATTTTAGACTAAATTATTTTAGAGTAAATGTTTAAATTTTAAATGCCAAGCAAAATTATTCTGGCAGCATGGTTGGGATGAAACAAAGTTACTAGCTTGACTAGCATTAGCATCAGTAGCTCTCCTCTGATGTAAACAAACTCAGCAGTGTGGATGTAAGAAAAAGGCCTGGAAGATCAAAGTCAAGTCATATACATTCATTCATTTGGCAGATGCTTTTGTCCAAAGTGACGTATAAGTGATGTATAAATCACACAAATTAATAAAAAAAAAAATCAATCAGCCAATAAAACTCCATGGACACTACACAGGATAAATTTGCAACCATTTTTTCAGTGTAATATAAAGACATTTCTGTCTCTACCGAGTCTTCCATTATCCAAAAGGACATCTATTATGGTTTTTGAAAAAATGATTATCCTGTTGAACAACTTTAAAGTCCAGTGAATAGCAATGGCGGAGTGGTACGTTCCTCTCTACTAAAGCTACTGTTGTGATTTTGCTCTGGATATTAGGAACCAGTGTTTTTAAAAAGGTGTTAAAAAAACTAGAATCAAGTGAAGCAGATCATATGGACAAAAGACAGTGATATGAAGTGGAGAAAAAAAAAACAGAGAACTGCATAGTGTAAGTTCATATTCTCACAATATGAATGTATTTAAGCTACTATCTCTAAATTTATTCATTGCCATCAACACTCTCTAAAAGGGAGTTCTAAAAGGGACTAGTACTGAAGAGGAATTTTTGAGCGCTGGTTGTGCATTTCTGTTTTTGACTGTTACAAATGTGATCAGTGTAGGGTCTTTCAGTTTTAACTGATGCACCCACTCATCAAAAAATTAGAATTTGAGGCAGACTGAAGTGATGTAACATGTATGTCTGGCATTGCTCCGTGGAAAGATGGAAGAAATCCCACATCCTCTCCATTATGCATCCATGATAATTTTTTCCATCCATCCATCTATACATACATACAGTATATGTACGCACATATCTTATATTACCCCATTAGAACACTGAACTCCTAGGATGCAAGCTTACTTGTGGTTCCTCGAGTAAAAGAGAATGGGAGCCAGAGCCTTCAGCTATCAAGCTCCTCTCCTGTGGAATCAGGTCCCAGTTTGGGTTCGGGAGGCAGACACCATCTCCACATTTAAGAGTAGGCTTAAGAATTTCCACTTTGATAAAGGTTATAGTTAGGGCTGGCTCAGGTGATTCCTGAACCACCTTAGTCACATCCTATTACAGAGACTGGAACATTCAATTATCATTAAAAGGAACCACACTAAGTTGGTTTAAATCCTATCTATCAGATCGATCTCAGTTTGTACATGTTAACGGGGAGTCCTCCGTGCACGCCAAAGTTAGTCATGGAGTTCCACAACGTTCTGTGCTTTGACTGATTCTATTCACCTTATATATGCTTCGTCTAGGCAGTATTATTAGGAAGCACTCCATAAACTTTCATTGCTATGCAGATGATACCCAATTATATCTATCTATTATTATATCTATTGATCAAGCCAGATGAAACTAACCAGTTAACTAAACTTCAGGCATGCCTTAAGGACATAAAGACCTGGATGACCTGCAACTTTCTGATGTTAAACTCTGACAAAACTGAAGTTATTGTACTTGGTCCCAAACACCTCAGAGACAAATTATCTAAAGACATAGTTACTCTAGACGGCATTGCCGTGGCCTCCAGCAGCACCGTAAGGAACCTCGGAGTTATCTTTGATCAGGATTTGTCCTTTAACTCCCACATGAAACAAACTTCAAGGACTGCTTTTTTTCACCTACGTAATATTGCAAAAATCAGGCACATCGTGTCTCAAAATGATGCCGAAAAATTACTGCATGCATTTGTTACTTCTAGGCTGGACTATTGCAATTCCTTATTATCTGGCTGCCTGAATAAGTCCCTTAAGACTCTCCAGTTGATCCAGAATTCTGCGGCATGTGTACTGACAAAAACTAGGAAAAGAGATCATATCTCTCCAATATTAGCTTCTCCGCACTGGCTCCCTGTAAAATTTTAGAAAAGAATTTAAAATCCTTCTCCTCACCTACAAAGCTCTTAATGGTCTGGCACCATTGTATCTTAAAGATCACATAATACCATATTATCCGATTAGAACACTGCGCTCCCGAGATGCAGGTTTACTTGTTGTTCCTAGAGTCTCCAAAAGTAGACTCTGGGAGCCAGAGCCTTCAGTTATCAAGCTCCTCTCCTGTGGAATCAGATCCCAGTTTGGGTTAGGGAGGCAGACACCATCTCCATATTTAAGAGTAGGCTAAAGACTTTCCTCTTTGATAAAGCTTATAGTTAGGGCTGGCTAGGGTTAGTCCTGAACCATCCCTTAGTTACGCTGCTATAGGCCTAGACTGCCGGGAGACTTCACATGATGCGCCTCTTTCCTCTCTCCTTCTCTCCCTCTCCATCTGTATGCATTTTTATCCCATTACAGCATGTTACTAACTCAACATCTTCTCTCTCCTGTAGTTTTGTGCTTTCTCATTTCTCTCCTCTCTCCTGTCGCTTTCAGCAGGTATTTCTGCCTCCAGAGCTGCAGAGACTGGATCTGTGGTTGTGGGCCACCTGCTGCCCCCGTGTTCCTGCTCGACAACTGCTACTACAGTTGTTGTTATTAGCTCTATTACTGATGCTGACATTATTCTTCCTATAGCTGTCATTCCTATTATTACTAATTTATTAATATTAGCACTACAATTATTATTCTACTATATATAAAAAAATAAAAATAAAAATTCTACGTGGTCTTCGCATTGTGCCTCCCTCTCCCCCCACTCGTCTCTCTCCTAACTCTTCTGTCGAATTCAGCAGGTTTTTCTGCCTCAGGAAGCTGCATAGTCTGGATCTATGACTGCAAGGTATCTTCTGTTCCTGCTCGACAACCGCTACTACAATTAGTATTATTTATTAGTATTATTCCTATTATTATTTTAATAATATTATTATAACCACTATCATTACCATTACTACTGTATTATTTTAAATATCAATGTGGAATTTGCATATTGCTACTGTATGTTCTGCCTGTCTGCCTGTTAAGGTTTCTACCTGTTAAAAGGAATTTTTTCCTTGCCTCAGTCGCCAAGAGATGCTCATGCTGGGAATTGCTGGGTCTCTGTAAATAATATTAAAAAACTTCTGTTATGAATTGGTGCTGTATAAATACAACTGAATTTAATTGTATTATCCTTTCAGGGTTACACTGGGCAAGATGCGTCATCAACAGTGGTGTCCATATTTAGCTTATAGTGCTTTATATTATTGTGTAAGTAGTGCTGGATACATGCCAACATGCTAAGAGATACCAGCAATTTCCAATTAGCTTGTTATAAGAATCACAACTTTCAAGTTTCTATATTGGCTTTGACCTTTTAATCTTTAGAGACCATTAAAGTCTAACTTTATAAAGCCCTTCATTATATTGTATTCATGTTTATGTGCTTGAGCATATCATAGCAACTTTCTTACAGAGTTGTAGGCTTAGATATTCAGGATCCCTTTATGTACTAAGATAACATTGAACATTTAGCCTTGATTGAAATAATGAGTTTTTGAGTTATTGAGTGCAAGATGTGATCACCTTTTCTTAAAGTGCCCATAACATAGTTTTTATTGGTCTGTGAGCTTTTTATAATGCTATTATTAAAACTGAATGTTATTATATTTATTGATTTTGTATTCTTATACTTGTAAGGTGCTTATTCACATCTGTAAACCCGGGTCATCGCTTCAAAATTCGAAGAATTCAAACCTCTTGTTGCAAAATAAGCGAATCAAAGCCCATTTTTGTAGTCTTTTGTTAAAACTGTTCCCTGTTCAATACGTTTTTGATCTTTTTTCAATCTCCTCTATAAATTACAAACCAAGCACAGCTCTCAGAAAGAGAATTGCATTGAGCTCACAGAAGTGAGTCTTACAGATATCTCTTACTCTGTCTGTCTATCCGTCTCTCTTCCTCTGTCTGTCTGTATGTCTATCCGTCTCTCTTTCTCTGTCTCTCTTCCTCTGTCTGTCTGTCTCTCTCTCTCTCTCTGTTCTCTATCTGTTCACCTTTCTTCTTCTTTCTATCCCTCTATCTATCTCACTATGTATCTTTCATTCACCACGTCTCTACTGCACTAGTGTGCACATTCTCTTGTTACCATAACAACCAATGAATCCTGTGCCCTTCAAAACAATTAGCATTCAACACTGTTGCTCCTGCCAACACTAACCACATCCACCCATCACAGGAGCTCATGTGTCCTGGAATAAAATGCAGCGTAACGGAAATATATCTAGGTCTTATGTGTTGGTGGGGTGTACAGGTTCGTAGGCCAGTATTGTATGCTCTGTATACTGACAATACATCTGCCAACCCTTGGCCTCCTGCCCAATATAATCTACCATTATGAATACATTGCTGTCATCAGAGTCGTGATTTCAGACTGATCATGGATGAATCAATGCCCCAAGCTCTTTCTCTAAGCTTGTGAATACAAAAGTGCAATGCTCAGAGTGATGGCTTCTAATTGCTTTAATCTGCCCCTTTTTCTGGTGAGATGACAAGCGAAGCCTAATCACCTTTACTAACAGATACTGCTCTCAATTTAGATGCATGGGACAGGCTAGAGCCCATGGGACCTAAAGGTTTATCATCAATTCAGCCACTTTTTGGCTCAAATTAAAAACACTAAGACTGTTTCAACACAGGTTCATCAGCGTGCCTGGATTTGGAGTTGAGCCTAATAGTCAAACATTCATTTGAGAGATACTTTAAGTGAATTAGTTGAACTGCTTTGCCAAACAAACTGAATTCAACTTTTAAGGGTTAAGAACGCCTTGACTGACTTTTCTCAAATAGAGGAATATCTCTCTCTCTCCCTGTGACTAAAACTGTTTATACACAAAACTAGTGTTGTCACCCACACTAAGACGTTTTAAATGCCATACACAAAATTATCATTAAACTAAATTCACCTCAGGCAGCCAGTATGAGATATAGGGCTGCATCACATCTACAGCCACAATTACATCATGGACATGCATCTACAAATGAAAACTGTGAATTTTGTGAACTTTTTACAGATGACACAACCCCAAAGATAATATGGTCTACAGTAGGTCTTGGTCTACCTGAGGGACGGCCTGTTAAATTGTAATGGATCACAGGGTTTGAGGACCAACATATGTACAATATATTCAGTACCCTGATTGGTTTGTTACATCTGATCCAAACCAAACATGGATGGAACATGTTTACTCGTTTTTGTTTGGTTTATTTGGACATAGGAATGTTGCACAAAGCCAGATTTGTGGGTTATACAGCTAATTGTGTGTGTAATCAATCTAATTCATTGTGAATTTCAAGTTCAAATTGATTTTAAGTTCGGACCAAAACTTAGGAAAAGCACTGCCTCATAACCAATCGGCAAAATGGATCCTGACAACAGAAAGAAGGATCAGTATCGGGTATATTTAAATAGGCTTTTTACCTGCTCATCATTATTTTACAGAATTTTAAACTGGCACCGATCTGGCTTTGTACCATTATCGTTTATCTGTTAGCCAATTTCAGAGGTTGTTATTTTGCCCTTACTAATCAGCAGTGAGTGACCTATCTATCTTGTAGATTTCATTTTTAGTCGACAAGAAGGCTGTGATTGCATTTGCTAGGAGCAGTTTACATGTTTCACATTAATCGAGGATATATAATGTGCAGATTTAAGAGTTATGAATGAGTTATCTATAAGTTGACTTACAACAACCTGTATAATATGTCAATCTCATCCACTCTTTCATCCACTTCCCCAATCACACATACAAAGCTCTGATTGGTTCTGTTGTTTTTCCAATTGGTGAAACAGATGTCACCTTACACATTACCTATTTAAATCACTGAATATATTTGAGATTGGCGATTCAGAGGTCTGGAACCAAAGAAAAAATTGAGATACAGTATCACTAGAATAGTAATGGGACTAGCTGCCGTCTCTGGATTTAAAAGAGTGGCTTCTAACAAAAGTTGTGTAGTTGGTTAAGTTATTAATAATGAATGAAATTCCTCGTTACATACTGTTTTAATTGCATGATATTTATATATATTTTTTCATCAGAATTCCCAAAAGGGTTTAGTTAAGTATAGCCTATAGTGCACTGATATTCATCACTGTAGCCCTGGGGAACATGAGAAGTTTGTTGAAGTTTTTGGTGCTGATCTGCACCGCACCAATGACAAGTAGTCAGAAGCCCTTTTGTTAACAAAAAATGATAATATCTGCACAGTGAGAGCAATATTTCCAATAATTTATTCATGCCAATTTTTGGTCAAGGATTCTTCTCTTCAAACCTTTTTATTCAGCCAGCACAGTTACTCTACACCCTGCACTCTTTACTTAAGTGATAATCTCTATCTTTAGCAGAAGAAGCAGCCTTTCTTTTAACTGATAAAATGATCTGTGTTCCTAATATTTATATGTAATAATAGCTCATTCTTGAGATATAAGAACACAAATGTTACATGTCATTATTTTTCATATTACTATGGTATTTAACTGTAAATTGTGCTGCCATTTGGGTACAAAAATTGTCATCTGAAAATCATCTTCTTCTTCTGGACCATATCATGACGAAATGAGCTTGAGCTGTAAGGGCCTAACTGACAACACCCGCAAAGGTCATCTCAGCCTTTTAGCCAGTGTGAGGCAGACGAGAAGCGGAAGCATCATCTGCAGACACCCATTTGACAGACTAAATACTGTGACAGAACATGTTCCCACAGGAAATGAGGGGATGCCACAAGCCTTCTATCTGGTTTCAAGATCTGTTCAGCTGCACTGCACACATTGTTTTCAATTGAGTTAGCAGTTCAAAATAGATTCAATCAATTAAAGTGACATTGTTGCATGCTGGCAGTCAAATGGAAATATTAAATCATCTTTCCAAGTATTCTGGCACCAATACATCCCCACAGAGAGAGACCATTTGCTAGATCTGAGAGTGATGCAGATTAATGCCCCCAAAACATCCTAATTGCCTAATGAACTCTTTTCAAACAACAGAATTGTGTTTTGAGTCGTAGAACCCAGGAAAATACGCCCAAAGTCAAATTCAAAGAAGCCATGTAAAAAATAGTCATATGACTCCTAAGTGCTATCTGCCACATTTTTAAAACAAACAAATGCATGCAATGATTGATACTAAAAAAGGGGAAAATCAGTGCATTGTGTATGACATCTTATTTTACCACGAATGTCACACAAGCCCAAATGTACAGGGTGATTATCTTGATGATAATAGATATTTATGTACAGTTAAAGATATGTGTTAAACTGCGGGAGGTTCCTCTTCTTTGCCATGCTTCGAAACAGACTTTCCTCCTAATGTCTGACATTTAAAGTGCAAACTCGAGGCATATTTTGCTGGTATGTTGAAGGCAGCAACTTGTATCTTTTTAGAGAGAAGAGAGGGCCTGCTATCGGCTTACGGCAGGAGATGCATTGAAATATGCCTGAAAATACACCTGTATATAAAAAAAAAAAAACACTGGGTCACCCAAGAATGTTCTTCTTCAGCAAGAGAAGAGGATCTGCAATTTTCAACATCAAGCAGCAGCTATGGCTGAGCTAAATTCACATACATAAAGTGTTTGTCTTACTTAAGTTAAATTACCATTTTGTGTGTTTGTCTACTAATCATAATTAAAATTACAGGGCTATTTAACTGCTGTTTTTTCCAAATGTTACTAATGCAAACAGCACCAGAGAAGATAAATAACTTAATGATTTAATTGTGGTCTGGTGTTAGCCCATGTATACACTTTGCGAGTGCTTGCAGGTTATAGTCCTGCATTTTGAGTTTTGAATTTTGATGCTAAGCCTACATATTTGTTTACATTTGGATAAAGGATGTGCCTTATGGACCGTAACCACAGAAATACAGCACATGAAACTGCATCTTCAGATTTAATCTATTGTAAGAAGTCATTTAATTTCAAAAAGTATCATTCTTAAAAGTTGTTATCACAGTGTATAATTTCAGATGACAGTGACAGTTATACTAAAATTGGGAGGGTTGGCTGTTATGTTTGTGAGATAAGCCCCTGGCTTTATACTCCTGTTTAAGTAACATTTAAATTGTGTGCCTAGCTGTTTTAGGATCTTACTTAGCCTTATTTAAAAATGAAACTATATATTGTATCTGTGAGTCTTTTTTAAAGATTTGCGTACGACTTCTGTAGGAACAAATGGTCTTAGGGTTGAGTGCCAAAGTTAGGATAGGGAAGTTACAAAGTATTGAGAGACTGACTAACACGTTGTTGGTTTTGGTCTTTTCTTGGGATTTGCAAATATTTATTTATTTATGAATAAGTAAAATATGGACTAATGCCTTTAACTATTTATTTTTCAGACCCACGTCTAAGCTGCTCTTTTCCCCAGCTGCAAACAGCAGGGATCAAAATCCACCTCTCCCATCCACCCTCCTATCTCTCGAGCATCTTTAGCTGGTTTGCCATGACAGGGGGGCTAATACCAGATATTCTGTGATAGCAGAGATTATAGTGACCACAGACACAGAAATGGGTGTTTTAAGCCCCCAAAAGAGCTGCCATGGATTATAGGGATTATTTGACAAAGCACTGTGCCCATTTTGACTATAACTCAGCACTGCATCATCAGTCTTGGCCCTCTCGAAAAAAGAGTGGGGAGGGGCAAGTATAACCTTTAGCTACATCAGCACGGACACCTAAACAAAACAAATGGCTGGACCTCGGAAATACTTGCTGCATGTTCAGAAAAAAGAGAATGACAGCAGTATGGCTGAGGAGAATGATGGCTATAAGAGGGGTTTCATTTTTCACACAGTCAAAGATTCTGAGAAGCATTTTAACACTACTCGAACAAACCTCTTGAGAGGAAAGGAAAATGAAACTAGATTTATTAATATGCGGGTTATACCTCCATGGTTTGGAGTAGATAACTCACTGTAATTCCATGACCTGCAACACATCCATTTTATCACAGGAACCTGCGCAAGACGCACTTATGGCAACATAAAGTGTTTTGATTGTAGCGAAATAACTGCATACAGCTCTATGAAACAGAGATGATTTTAATATAAAGTTCTACAGCAACATTTTTCCTCTATTTACAGGTAACATAACTGTGTTTACATGGTGCATAACAACAGAAGGTAAAATGGGGTGAATGACAAAGACGGATCACATGGAAACTGCTTCGTTTAAAAAATTTAATACTGTAGAGCAGCATGTATTCCATCTTTTATTAAGACAAAATAGGTTGATATAAATGATATATATATATATATATATATGATATAAATAGTGGTGAGTGTCTTCAAATAAATTTAAAATGAAAGGAACAAAAACAATACACAACAAATGTGTAAGATTTACTGCAGGCATAGAGAGTTAATTAACTGAGACAATTAAACCTTTTATTTGTGCTTCATTTGACTGAGCTGTCAATGTCACACACTCCATTGTTCTCACAGTAATCAATATCTGATGTAAGACATAGTGGAATCAATTATTTTCCTTTGCCACTATTTTT
Organism: Siniperca chuatsi; assembly: GCF_020085105.1. Taxonomy (NCBI): domain Eukaryota; kingdom Metazoa; phylum Chordata; class Actinopteri; order Centrarchiformes; family Sinipercidae; genus Siniperca; species Siniperca chuatsi. The sequence goes on from NC_058044.1 coordinate 14,392,638, forward strand.
TCACTCTAAGATGGTTCATGTTACAGTTCCTTCAAGACGTTTGGCCAGTGTTTTCTGATCTCACACCTTTTAATTAGAAAGACTCTGCAGCATTCAAAAGTAAATGCAGCCTGCTTGTTACTAACTGTGGCAGTCTTCAGGGTTCACCTTAATCAAGATCTCTTTGCATTATTTGCTTTCACAAAGCCTAACACTGGGGATCCTGGACAACTGGTCAATAAAATGTTTTATAATGATAAGTTAGTCACATGAAATATTAACAGATCAATAGCAGAGAGTTTAATGTGATACATGAGGACAATGGTCCCTGTGTGAAGATACCACTGCAGAGGCATTAGGTAATATTCAGTGAGGTAAAATGTGCAGAATTTAAACACAGTATAGAATAAGAAGCACCAGAAATAGTGGATAATAATATAAATCAACAGATAGTACGTGTGTGAATTATTATAAGCCATATCACAAGAGAAAGAAAGATATTACAACGTTTGTGCTCTTATGATCAGACTATTGTAATGTATAATAAGCAACACTGAACATTATAAGAGATAAAAATAACAGTTTCTGCTGCTGAAACAGGAGATGAATGGAGTGGTAAATGGAGTGTTTGCATAAGTAACTAACGGTTGGATCTAAAGGGCTCGACTAATGCTTGATAAGGTCTTTGTAACCAACATGTAATTTATTAGGAACAACTTTTCAGTAAGCTTAATTAATAAAAATGTTTCTAATACAGACGCTACAGGTGGTATAAATATGTATATTGAGTCACCTTATTTACTGCTCTGACACAGTCAGGAATTCTGTCAGGAAATATACTTTCTGTACAATCTATTTTATTAAGTACTGATTATGGTCAGCTAGCTTCCTGCTGTTTGTGAAAAGTCAGAGTGGGTAAGTAAACATGTCACTCTGTGCTCATTATTACAGTGCCTTTAATTTTACTGTGAATACAGTACTTTTGTCCATGTCGGGATCCTGTAGAATGATGACTAACTGCATTTTCTGACTGAAAGTTGTTAACTTGAGCCATTCTTGGCAAAATATTTGGGATCTTTGAGTTCATCTCAGATTTTCCAGTATCATGAAGCGGGTTCACTTTTAACGAGGGTTAATCACCATGGTAACCCATGTTGCACAGCAAACATAGGTTTCAAAATGTGTCAACAAACCAGTAGAGTCACGTTGCTTTCCCTGCCACTTAAAACAAAGATAAATGTTTGCAGTACAACCACTTGAATACTCTGTGCATCTAACAAACTGTTGCATGTTATTTGTGCTGAAATTGTTTCATTCCTAACACTCATAACAGTGATGCATTCAGTGTAGCCAGCTTTACACTGTTATTCCACGACAGGAGTTCAGAACAGGACACAACTTTGTGAATAGAACATAGATTTTATAGACTCAATGAGAAGATAATGATGATTGTAAATAAAATGCACAACCGTTGTAACCTTTAATTATAAAAAATATCTAGCTTCATTATATATTCATCAAGCTGTACTTTATTCAAGCCTTTGTATTTACAGTTTAACATTATGCAGTTTCATTTTCAGGCTAGATAGCAGAAAATGTTCCCTATAACTCTAATGCATTGCTTATATTTATTCAAAATCCTAGTTTCTTGGCGTAAAGGTTCCCTTTATGTTGGTGTTAACAAGTTGCCACATGCCAGGTAAGCAAAAAACTTTTCAAGGCTACACTGTTTCTACATATTTTGAACTGATGAAACGCAGCTCCTTGTGCACAAAATATCAGAGTAACATTAAAATAGAACATGTCTCTCCTGATGGGACTCATCGCACATATAGGTGTTGTGGATTTGGGATTGCAATCATTCATCTGCTCACGCAATTTTAAAATCACCTGACCTCCCCCAGAGAAATAAAGCCCATCCGACTGGGGCTTTATTCTAGTCTAGTGTGTGATTATATTGTATATCTTTTACCTGGCTTGATATTGCTTTTTCCTACAGCATTAACTTCTCCATGGGAATTAACACTTTAATCGTACTGAATATTGATGTTGCATATGATTAGGTGGATTGTAGATAAGCATATTCACAAAGCTATAGACATCAACTGACCCTGTAACCTCTGGGTTTAGCTAAGAGCTTGTGCACATAAAAGAGAAAAATTAGCCAATCATGAGTCAACACACTGGAGATGGTTCTTTTATCCAGCATTTTAATACTAGAAAACCTGGGTTAAGTCCAGTGTTAGCTGCTAACCCACTAATCTCGTTTCATGATACAGCTGTCAGCCCTGTTTTGCAGGTTTTCTATACAGTCACATTAACCCACATTGTGAGTGGTGAACAACAATTTGATTCAGGGTTTTATCTTTTTGACTTTCATTTTGAACACAAACTCAAGAGTAGCCTTGTCAAATACAATGTCATATCAACTTCTTGCAATGAAGGTACTCTTAAGTCAGGTATGCCAACAGCTCATCATTATTAGTAAATTAATTCAAACAAGTCTAAAAAATAATTAATGGGCACTACAGGACAGAACAGGCTTTGGCCATAGTGGATTGGCCATATTGTTGATTTAGAGTCAAAAAGCCAAGACACTGGGCCATTGGGACACATTGTCAATGGGTTTGTAAAGCAAAAGGCTCATGAAATGGTCTTTAGAAACACACTTGGCTATAGTTACATTTATGAAGTGGTGTTCTGTTTGCATCTCTAAGATGCTCCGCAGTGCGTTTTAGCAATATTAATGGCCACACAATTGTGCTGGTTTCTTTGGCCGCCATAAGCAAAAAGAAAAAAAAAGTACACAAAGAATCAACTCTTCATATAATTTATAATATTTAATGTAGTTTTTGCTTGATGTTTATTTGTCAAAAGATTTCAATATGCTTCAAGTGGTTATGATCTAACTTTAAACCCATAAAACCTACAGTGTACTGTTAAGCTGTAAACTTAAAATTGTGCATATTTGTGTTATGCACCTAGACCTAATGTATTCTTTCAGTAGTGTTCCTGTCCTACACTATTGTTTGCTAAACTTTTTTAAAAGAATTTCACTTTTTCAGCACCACTTTCCATTTTATTTCAAGAGAAGAAGAAAAAAACTCTTTTTTCTTTACAAACACTTTGCTATCAGTAGTTTTGCATGAGGATTGAATACCGAATAAATTGACACCTATCTGTCCAAATTTGTATATCTATAGTGCAGGTATCCTGTGTGTGTAGGTGCCACCCTACCTGTGGTAAACAGCAGAGAGGCATAATCTTATTTCAGGTTTAAATACTACTTTCCCACCAACTATTAGAAAGTAGTTTATATAGTTTTATAAATCCCTGTTTTTACTCAGAAGAAGCAGGCGTTAGGGCATGACAAAATGAATGGGTGCTGCTACTTGTCTAAAAAAAGAGATGTTACCTTGGCCCCACAGAGTTCAGGTGCTGCTAACTAATTGATTTGAGAAAGTGGCTCTTCAATCGTGAAGCACCTGAGACCAGATAGACTGGATGTTATAAAACAGCAAATGGATGATTGTGGCAAAGTTGACGGAATTTGTGTGGTTTTTTAACTCCTACTGAGAAGCAGCAGAGAGAGAGACGGTTCAGAAAACCTTGATTTTTGTTAAAGGAGGTCGTAAATTTTGCATCACATTTAGTGTGTTGAAGGAGCATTAAGAAACAGTTTCTCAATGGAAGTTTTCAAGGCTGCTTCCATGATTTTTCAGAATTCACTCCTGGATTAGCCTACATGAAAGAGGGTAATGAGACAAAGATTGTTGAGGGCTACTGAGGCACAGATTTAAAATGATTGAAAAGTGCTGAACATGCAGTATTTTTCTGTGCCTATTGGTCAACTTTTGCCAATATAATGAATGCACTATGAACTGATGAAATAGACACGTCATGATGTTAGAGTTTCCTACAATTGTTCATATTTCACTAATTGCACCTTTACGTAAAAGATTGAATTGATTGAATGTTCCCTCTTTGGTGTTATAAAATTATCATACAATGAATTTAAATAATAAATAATAATAAATAGAATTACCAGATAGTATGTTAATTTACTATTGGCTACTGCATTTCTTTTCAAGAGCAGGTTTTTTGTTTGTTATTTTGTTTTTCTAATTCAGTGTTCACCTTACCTGTGTTATTTAGCACTGGTTCTTTAGAGGAAGACAGTTTTACACAAAACTGACCCTCATATATTGCACATATGCTGTTAAATCCACCTCTCTGATAATGAGCAAGCCATATCGTGGAGAATTTGCATGCCCCTTCAACCCAGAGAGCTGTGTTGTCTGGGCAATAGGTCATGGTGTGGTCTCCCAAGGCAAATTGGTCTTATCTTCGTCAGCATCTTTGGCAAAGTGTGACTTGTGATCCTGATAGATGAAACCAGGACCTACTACTGGAGACAGACTTGCAAGGGATGTTTGCATTTGAGCGTCTGGTGGCCAGACCTGTGTCCAGTTAGGCCAAAATGATGTGGGGCCATCACCCACATGGAGGCAGCTTAGGTGTAGGACTGGGCTGGAAGACGTAACTGTTGAGAACACCTGGATTACCATGATTAGTTACCATGAATGGATGAATAGCTTTTCAATCCATTGTAATGTGTAGTCAATCACAATCGATTATACAACAGTCAATTACAGACGTAATAGTGAGCAGCTGTAACAAAAGAGTTTCCCCTCAGGGATCAATAAAGTATTTCTGATTCTGATTCTGATACACGCAGCTGGATTCAAATGCATCCTTTATGTGTCTTTGGTTGCGTTCACACTTGTATTTAAAGCAGACCATTTATGAACAGTTTACAAGACCCCTCTTTTATCCAAAGTGTGAACAAGACCCAAGAACTCACCCATCTGTTGAATGACTTGTACTGACATTGCTGTTATGTGTCCCTTCACTCTGCACATGTAAGTTGTGACTTTGTTAAAAATACTGTAGGCTACCTTTTTTGATTAGGACAGCTAGAATTTTGTTGTGATTCATTTTCTTCTTTACAAAAGGCAAGGCTGGCTAATTTCTTCCTTTGCTGTGGCTGAAGATAAATCAAAGGCAATTTAGTTACTAATTGACTGAGCATGAGAGAAAAGTCTAATGCATCTCCTTTTCTGTTTCCTGATAGTCACTGTGTTGGTCTCATTAATCACACGATTAATAAGGCCAGATTAGTTTCCCAACCAGAGACAGGGATCATTTTTCAATTTACCAATTAGTCTATGTCTTCCAAAATGTCATGTATTTTAGAGCACACTGTCATCTTATGACTGTATTAACAGCTTCAGCTCCCATGGATTTTTGACAGGGGGTCTATGTCAGACACATGGGAGCTGTAGTTGTCAAATGCAAAAAAAGTAACAGTTGTTAAATCTTTTGTTAAATGATGAGGTGTCCCTATTTTCTCAGTCAGTGCAGTATTAGATACCAATTTAGCTTAAAATATTAGCTGAATAGTACAGCATCATGTCTCAGCTTTTCACACAGATTTATGAAAGAAGCCCCCCGAATGGAAAAAATATTTTTTGGGCCTCTATCAGGCAGAAAACAGCTGCTGCACTCTTCTCTGTGGATCGAAACATTCAAGTTTTACCTTGAGCTGTTTTGCCAGGTTTTGCTGTAGTTACTATTGGACATACAGTTGTAATTTCCTGCCATGGCTTTGCTGCAGCTTGCCCAACTACAGCAGCTACACTTTTAACCAACATGCTAAGGGTACTATCTTGCAAAGCACACCTGCAAAATGTAACCACTTGCCATGTCTTTGCCACAGCTGGTCGAACTCTGGGCCAATGTCTGGCTATAGGCTGGAAAAAGGCAAAGCAAGCTTTGTAAGCTGCCTGAGTCTTACGCAGTGCCAACACTCAAACCTTTAGCTTAATCCCCTAATTACAGTTACAGATACTTTTATTATCTTAAAGGAATATTCCACTAAATACCAATGCTATGAGTATCAAACAGCCACAAAAAAGGGGGAAAATTGCTATTTGCTATTGCGAAATATGTTTTATAAGAAATGTAATGCCATCCAAAATACATGTTTTTTTTAATGGACATAACGAGGAAATGTTTATATTGAATGTACTTGCAAATTGTTCACTGCCAATGCAAAATGTTCATACTGAAGCTGCAAAGCGTTCACTATGAACAAATGTATTTTAGGCAACTCAAAGCACTTTTTGTGCACTTTTTTTGCTTTTTGTGTGTCAATTAACTAGAGTTGAGTTTATGATTAATTATCTAGGAATAAGTTTCCTCCATACTTTCTTTATTAGTTTTCATATCTTAAGACAATCAGGACCATAGATATAAAACACTAGATGGGATGTGTCATAATGACTTGCCATTTCAGGATGGAACCATATGGCAGCCATCTTACCTGAGTCCAGTTTTAAACTTGCTGTAATTGGAACCTATGGTGAAAGAGGCTTATGTTGTCTATATAATTATTGTATTTTTCTACCAATACAGTTTTTTTAGTAATGAGCATAAGACAACTGTGCCTGTCTAGAATGAAGCAAAAAATCAAAGATTCTGGTAAAAAAATTTATTATTATAGCTCCAAGAGAACAAATAATGCTTTCAGTCATGAGGATGATATTTTAAATTTCAACTGTCTTTGGTATTCTGAATGGTTAACATACTACATTAATCAATATATTTTATGTAGAAATCCTAAATAGATTCAGTATTATGGCCTATATTGGCAGGTAATTGCAATCAGAAACACAAGAGAGAAAGTGTGACCCATAGATATACTCTATATCTATGGTGCAACCCTTCTGCCTCAAATAACAATATGTTGGTTGATTGTGTGATTGGTTAGTGTTTGGTGTTGCTGTCAAGGATGTGGCTAATGTTACTGTTGTGTTGAATCTGTTTGTGTAGATTGTAACGTAGCTGGCTTGCTGGATTTGTCTTGAGATATTATGAAATGGGATTTAGGAGTGAAGACTAGCACTTCTCGTTGTCGTTAATGTTGTATTCTTACTTTAACGCTACACTTGATTGGCATGGAATCAGCTGCTTAGCGCTCAAATGTTAGGCTAATATTAAAAACTTTGTTATAACGTTAAAGTTACTAAACGTTACCTTGGTATGACGGCGTATTAAGGCCATTGTAGGTTAAAAAAATTTATATTACAGACCCGGGGGAGGGTGGTATATTCAGAGAAAAAACTCCAACTTCCAAGATTAAAGTCGTAAATTAAAAAAATTTTTTTTTTTGAGATAATGCAAAACAACATTGTAGATCACCAAGCACATAGGGAACTCCACTATGGGAACAGGAGTTAGTCAGCAGGAATGAAAAATAGACAAGAGAAAAAAATTTAAATAAATAAATGTAAATAAATAAATAAAGAAAGAATGCAAAAAAAGGAAAAGAACAAAATAAAGACAAAGAATAATAATACACAAAAATGCCTAAATGAATAAAGACAATAACAAGTCAATGTAAATGCACAAATAAACACAACAGCATACAATAGTAAATTCACAGTAACCAACAACTGCAACAATGACAGAGACAACAAACAATATGTGCTAATAACAAACATACACATGTAGACATACATGTACAAGCCCCATAGTGTGTAGTATAGTAGTGCTAAATAGAAAGGGTTTTGTGAGTAAGTAAGTACTGTCCTCTAACCAGGACATTTAGTGTATATATCAACAGAGCTCCGTAAAGGTCACAGCAAGAATTTTTTTTTGGGACTACTTTTGTGTTCCCTTGCAATACTTTGCTTTCTGTCACAATAAATTTTGTGTTCAACCGCAATATTTTTGCGTTACCTCGCAATACTTTTCATCCCAAGGTACTCCATATGTTTTAAGTGCTGTGCGGAGCTTAAGATAAAAGAACCATGAGGAGCCTGGAAGAGAGTAGTACTCCTTCAAATACTTCCTATGCTACTCTCTAACCACTCTCCTATTATCTTCTCTCTGGAAAACTTCTTAGGTTCTGCCAAATTTAAGAGATGGTGATTTAATACGACTCTCTTACAAAACAGGATTTTTTTTAACAAATATTAAGTGTCAGTGAGTTTATACTTCACAATACTCAATCAGAAGTCAATCCACAGGTACTCTGGGAACTGTAACTGTCACATAAGAGGAGCTTGCACTTTTTCTCGCCATTTGAACAGAACCCGTTGAGAACTTGTATGTGAAATAGTTCTTGAATCCCAACAAAAGTCAGGACAGATAAAAAATGTTCTCTGCCAAATCAGCATATAGGTGTCTTACTTTTGCATAGGCTGAATTTCTTCATTTGAAAACCCAACAAAAATACTATGAATTTGCAAAAAGACCTAGTTCGACTCCTGGCATTAAGGTTAAAACAATCAACAATCAACATTTGGCTTCCATAGACTGTCAAAAATGTTAACAGTTTCTTATGTACACTTCCTTCTGATATTAATCATGCCTTCACCTCTTTTTATTCTAATTTATATACTTCTGAAGCCCCAGAAGACTGTCATGATATGGTGGAGTTTTTTAACTCTTTGAACCTACCTTCTCTCTCAGTTATGCTGTCTTCCCAACTAGATGCCCCTATTACCTTAAAAGAACTGCTCTTGATTCAATGCCAAACTCTAAATCTCCCAGTATGGATGGAATTTCTCCTGAATTTCTCTCTGAGTTATGGCACATGGTAGGTCATACCCTCCTTGACTCTATTAACTTCTCGCTTAAGGTTGGTTCTTTCCAAAGAAAAATGCACTTATCTCTCTTCTTTTAAAAATGGACAAGGACCCAGTGCACCAGTTACTGCCCATTATCTGTTTTTAACTGTGATTTTAAATTTTATGTCAAAGTACTCTCAAGGAGGTTGGATTTGTGCATTACTTCTCTGATTCACCCAGATCAGACCGGTGTTGTTAAGAGTTGTTTGGCCTCCAACAATATATGCCGTTTCTTACATGTAACCGAGGCTTCCTCTGATGTGCATCCTCGGGCAGTCTTATCATTAGACACAGAAAAGGCTTTCGATCATTTGGAATGGAGTTATTTATGGGCAGTTTAGCGGCGCTTTGGCTTTGGATCCTCTTTTTAAAAAATGGTTTGCAAGCTTCCGCACGTGTCCAAACTGGTCACCCTGGTTCACCCGACTTTGCACAGGGACTATGCAGGGCAGGATTTTTTTTTTTTTTTTACTAGTCCCATTCTTGTTTGTTCTTGCAGGTTGAGGGGTGGGTGGGGTTGCTTTTTAGTGGATCTGTATTTGTTTATTATTACTATGTATGTCCTTTTTCTGCACTGTTAATAAAAAAAATACCTTGTTTAAAAAAAACTGATTTTCAGAGGCTCTAAACCATTTCTGGCTGTTGTAGTTCTCCATGAGAAACTAGGAACAGAGCCTCCACAGCTACGGTATCCTGCTTTTGAGTGACAGCACAGCTGATACTAAGACACATTTTTATGCTACACACTAGTTAGGTTGCTGATTAGAGGCAGAAATCCAACAGAAATATCTAATTTGCACATAAGGCACGTGTGCTTCTGTGCAATTTATGGAACTATGACATTCTTTCACTGATGCCAGCCTGCGACATTTGTTCTATTTTATCACCCTGTCTTTTTCCTTTTCCTGCTTCTCTCCTTCCTGTAGCAAGCAGAAGTGCCTTACTGATGATTTAAAAATAAGCATCTTTCAGCTCATTTTGGTTTGGTTGTACAGCCCACAACTTTACTGTTTTGATTCGCTCTCACCAGTGTTATTTCCAGATGTAGGCAGCTGTTTTCAGCAAAAAAGCTTTTAAAATCCACTGTATACAATCTGCCTAGCACCAAATGGCAGACAATGTTAGCAGCTAGCTGATGAACATAGTGGAGTATTTAGCAGCTAAAGAGCCAAATATTTACCTCAGGTTTGGTAGAGAGGAGCTAAAAGGAGAGTGAATATTGCACTTTACATTCACTGTATCAACTTAAAAAGGTGATAATATGTCAGTCTTGTATTTACAGCTTGTTTCTGCAGGTTAGTAAAACTTCAGTTGGCAACTTTAAAGAAATGAGCAAGAATTTGGAAAAAAATAAAAAAAAGTATACATCCTGACAAAAAACACCCTCACTTTCTGTGGCAGACTTAATGCATTTAAAACAACCCATGTTAAAGTGTAGCTGTAACTAAAACACTCACCCACAAACTAATATTATTAGTATAGATTGGCCATTGTAGCAATAAGCACACATTGTGATACAAGCACTTTAGCTGTAATACACGTTGAGCCCTGCTCTGTTAGCACCGGGCAAACTTAATAAATTCAGAACATAATTTGTCACATATAGTAGATTAGTCGTAGCAGTTGCAAACCTTTAGCCTGGCTGACTGAGTTTTTCTCTTGATAAACGTGTCTTCTGCCATGGGGAAAAATTAGTCTCTGTGTATTGCAGCCCCAGCATCCAGTTTGTTTCATGTCACCAGTTCTGTGGACATATTTATTTGCTCTCTGTAGTTTGTAATAAGGACCAGGACTGATTTGTGCATGTGTGACTGGCTGGCAGCATGCAGGCCTTCTTGAACACAGCTTGTTTTCATAACACAGAGATGAAAATAGACTGTGGTTGAGTCCCTGGTTTTGTGCTAAATTTGATTTGTTATCACACTGAATAGTGCTGGATTTATCTCACAGAAGCTGTTTTTATGATTGCTACTAATTTAGCATAACTCAGTAGCTTTCTAAAAAGAAGTTTAAAAAACCCAAGATTTAAGTTTATAATTGTTATGAGATCAATTATAAATTGTATGACAAGCATGATAATGATAGCATGATAATCTATTTTCTTTTGATGTAAAAGCAGTTTAGATGATATATCTCATTTGAATGGATTGAATAGAACCAATTGAGATTTGTTTGTAAGGTTATTAAAGAGACTTGTATCATATCAGGAGCTGTCAACACAATTTCAGATCGATGATTAAATCAAGGAATTGACCATGTATTGCCAATAGTTAGTTATAACACTTAAATCCACCAAAACAAAAACAAACCTTCCTTTTAGACAGATGCTATTCTTTTTGCAGACGCTATTCTTAATGTCATGTGCAGTCAAACAGGCTTGAGTGATATACTGTTTATAAACATCATAAATTCAGAATTGAGGGGAAGGCTATAGGTGTTTGATTAAGTGTGATGATTTGGCACCAGCACTATAAAACCAACTGGTCCCAGGAGAACATTAAAAAGGCTTACATAAAAAGAGGTCACTGGCATAATCTGAAGAATTGACAGCTTTATTAAAACCAGGATGTAATAAGGCCAGGACTTGGCCATGATAGATTTACAGGGCAGTTTTAATAAGCAGCTTCCTGGCTGTGGACACTCTCTTTCTGACACAAATATGAATTACGTTGTCTTCAGTAAGGAGTTTCTTGTCTTCAATAAGGTCAGCAACTATGGAAACATTCATTTTGTTGCATTGTTTCATTTGGGATGGTATTTTCCCACCAAAAATAGGGCATACTCTTACACTCAGATTTGGAAGTTGTATAGGTTTTTATAAATCGTCGCAAGTGTGCCAGCATGTTCTCGTGTGTCCACTGGGTACCTTTAGGTAACACAGTTTGAGCTACAGATTAAAATAATATAGCTTGTAAACTTTTCATAACAGTTTTAATACTAATAACCCCCCCAAAAACATGTTTTTGTCATTTATTTGTTTGTTTTTTTCCAAATTTAATTAAGAGATCAAGAATGAATTTCATGTTTATATACAAGTATATAATGTACAGTGTTACACATACTGTAGACTAGAACTTACCAAACACAAATTAGTCAGCACAGTAAGAACAAATTTACAGTCCTTTCTTCTCCCAGTCTTCTGGTTATTGCAAAACCGTTGTGTGCAATGCGCTCAGTGGTCCACTATTTTTCTGTTAAGCTCATGTCCTCTGAGCTAGCACTGCCATACTCATGCTCCAATTCTGCTTCTAAATTATCTGATTGATCACTTTGCACAAAATTATAGTCGTCACCATTTGCTTTTCAGAGGCGCTATCGTCGAAACCTTCCAATATCAAAGAAAGACAAATCAGCCCTGCGCCATCATTTTGCTGTGACAGTACCCTGAATAAAAAGACCTCTTCATCTTTTCACAGTATCAGTGAAGATCCTGTAACTTTTTATAGAAAAACAACAGAAAAATTATTTCCAACAATTTTGACAATTTCACACCAGAAAACAATATACGAAAAAATAGTTTGAGGCTTAATGGAAGACAAGGAATTAATTAGACAGGGTGTAATATGGCCCCCGGTCTCTAAAGACCAGAGGTATGCATTTAAGGGTTAAGATTGATAGGTGACATTAACAGGTGCTTGAAATTGAAGGAGTCTTAAGAATCTAATAGAAAAGTCAGACATAACATTTAATCACACATTCTTTTATATCTAATTAATTCTCCACCTCCGTCAGAAGTACCAGCAGAGCGATTCTCCCTGTCATGTGAATCACAAACATGATGCTGCAGAGTGTAAATGTGAGACGGAGACATCTCACATTTACACTCTCAACATTTTTATTGTAGTTTGAAAGCCATCGTTTTTTGAATCTCACAAAGCAGGGATTCTTGTTGAGGATCTGAACCCTGTTTGTACTCGATAAATTGAACTGGGAAAGAGTTGAAAGGAAGTGCCGTGTGATATGATAGCCTTCATATCCCTAGGGAAATCGAAGCAGCCTGGTGTATCGGCCATTGTGAGAGCAGCGTGGCCTAGTCCACTACAAACACAGGGCTTTTACTTTGTGCAAGTTCTTTTTTCATGTGCCTCCAGCAGAACTAAAAGATAAAAAAGACCTTGAATCATGTGTGAGAGAAATGCACCATGCATTTTGTATGATGGTTGTTTTCTGAACCATTTTGTTTCAAGGACCAAGGCAAACTTCAAAGATACCTTTTTTCCCCTTGCTTAACCAACACAAATAAAATGTCCATTGCTTGTATGAATGATCCAGTTTTTAAATTATACGCACATTCCATAATATTATCAGCAAAAGTGAGGTTGTGAATCAGTCACAGCTAAAACATTAAACATTTTCTCATTTCTTTTTTTCCTAGACATGTACTGAGTGAGGCTGATTTATACCAGAGAGAATAGTTTATTGTGGTTAGTTGCTACAGATCTCCTCTCATGTAGAGAATTACAGCTCATGTAGAGAATTGCAGCAGTAAGGAAGATCGTGATTAATCATCTGATGTTATCAGCCACTCCCTAATGAAAACAAGCTACATCTTCTCTTGATCATTTCACTCATTTCAGTCCGCCTCTGTTTCTCTGAGTATTGATATTTTTCTGTCAATTGTAGCAGTAAAATAAGCTCCCTGTCTGATTCAGCAATTTCCCCCCATAAATATCAGTAATCAATGACCATCAGAGCAGCAGGGCTGTTGCTGTTGCACGTTAACGCCGTCACAGAGAAATATTAGCCCTCACCAAAGTGATGACAGGGTGTAATCCTGAAATGGACAGCACAGATGGAGCGTTATGTTTGTATCATTTCCCCTGCAGAAATTCCTGGATCAAAATATGTTTTGACTTTTTTCATTGTGTTTTCTATTTTTGTGTTATGTCCTTGCATTGTAATTGATGGCCTCTACAAAGAAGAGATTAAAAACTTAATGGATTTGTTTCAGGAAACAAATGGGTGTGCTGGAATATAGATTGGCCTCCTTCCAGTTAGTTGTTTTTGTCATTCATTTGTCCGTAAACCACCACTTATTGGTTTCCGGAAAAATACAGGAATAATGCAACTTACTACAACTCTGTATTCCAGTATTTTCAAGATTAAGCTCAGTGTGGCTTGTTTGTTGATCATTGCAATACCCACACACTGGAATTACAGCTCCCTTTAATTTCATTAGTGGTGTAACTACAGGTCTTCCTCAGGCAAATACCCATGGGAAGGAAATGAGGGATATACTGTATACTGTACAGCAAAATGACCAGTGACATCATAATCATCTAAACACATTCATATGTGTCAAGATATCCTTGATGAAAATACATAAATGTAAATAGACAAGTATAATTCAAAGGAGTCTTGCACAAACTTTGAATTAATAAGTCAAACACTAATTTCATTTAAGTAATAAAGTGGGTACCATATATTAACAAGCCACATGGAGGCACCAAGAGTCATTAAAAAGCATAAATATTCATACCTCTAAAAACAGTTTATATAAACACACTAAGTGGAATATCACAACTATCTTTATATACAGATTGTTTTTATTGTTGGTCGAAATGTCACTAATAAAATTAAAGCTGTGATCACAGTGTGCAGGTACTCCTTGTATTGCACTTTTTACTATTTTTGTGTACAGCACCTCTCCCACTGAGGTTTTGTGGATGTGCACATGACTACTAACTTGTTTTTTTCATCTAGTTTTGCCTCTTATCAGATTTTCGACAAACTGCACTGAGTGAACAAAACTTTACGGACTAAACTTTGTAAGTGATTACACAAAACCGGCTTTACGTGTCTGGTGTTAGGACTTATGCATAACTGACACACCAGTGTTTGTCCAATTTATCAAACTTCAAAATAACATCTGCTCTCATCATCCCACCTCTTCTATAAACTGCTACACTCATTACATTGGTATTAATATTTGATACTATTCTCCAAATCCTGAGGCATGCTGGTTTAGGCTAATGAATATTCAGTGGTTAATTACATATGATTGTTAAGGCTCTTCATTGCTCTGTGTGGCAAAAGTTCAGCGCAGCAGTATAGTCGCAACATAGAGAAAGCCAAGATGCAGAGGTGTGAAATTGCTTGAGGAAGAAGTAAATGAAAGTCCGTTGTCACTTTACATTTGACCCTAATTTTAGTCTAGCACCTGTAATAAATCTTGATTAGAATTTACTTAATCTCTCCCTGTTTCCAATTTAATGTGTGTAATGTCTGATGAGGGGGCTGAAATTAGCTATCTAAGTCAATTTAAGTTACATCTTCTTAGAAATGTAATAATAATGAATTAAATCCTACTAGATTAATAATGGTGAATATTATTTTGAGAATGATGAATATAAATCTGTGTTAGATTTATTTAAACAAATTCCATGTTCTTCTTTGGACATATTGTGCTTTACTTGTTGAGCTGTTCTGAATTGTTGATCCAGAATATGTTATTATTCAGATATTCACAGAGGTATTAGTGGAGCTTACAATATTTTGAAAACTCATGGGCCAAAGCTGTTAACCCGGCAGCTAAGTGACTAATGTAGCTAGTATTGTCTTTGCAGTGATTACTAAGTCTTGTTCCCATAAGACAGGAGAATAAGTTTGCCAACCTGTAAACATTTTAGTGCATTTGTGATGTGTTGAAAATGGTAATGGGGTTTAGTAGTAATTGAAAAGATATTGTAGCAGGGCTGTTGTCATAGCCACATCAAGTCCAATCATGCACAGTCCAGTTTGAGTCACAACCACAAATTTATTCAAAAAGGCAATCGTAAAAGCTCTTCTTGCAAACAAATTCTGGTAATCTGCCTCCAAATTTTGGTGAGAACAAATGTTGCCATTAGGCTGACTATAGCACTGAAAATTACTCCTGCGACCTTTCACAGACTGGAGCAGTGTTTGCTCAGTTAACAGGAGTTTTACAATTCTAACCAATTTTGAAATTGGGTTGCATCTATCTTACATAAGGGTGAATTTCACAGATTATCTACTCTTCACAAGGGTACTCACAGTATACAGTAAGATTAGAGCATAATGATGCATCTCAGACTACACAACAAGATTATCTTGACAGAACGAGCTATACACTCTGCCTTTAGCTTTCTCTCACTAACACACACTAACGCTCATATCCTTGCATCTCTGGTACACACACACACATCCCCCATCTCTCTCAATTATACACAAACACACTCTCTCTCTCTCTCTCTCTGAAGACGTTAGCCTCAGATATTGCAGAAATCTTTTTTGCTGGAGAACAATCTTTAGCTCAGAATCCTCCTCTTTTTTTTACTTCCTGTTAGGTGCTGTCAGGAATCATGACAGCTGTGACAGGGGCCGAAAGAAACTAGGTCGAAAAAAAAATTACCCAAAGAATAAATAAATAAGATAACTCAACTTGGACTTGGTCAAACCCTAACGCTGTGATGACCAGTGGCCATGGCCGAGACAAGTCTGCAATGACAAAGCAAGCTTTAGATAATTGGGTTTATTAGAGACTGGGCTTTAGTATCGAGTACTTTTACCCAACGTCTGGTGTTCCCCATTGATTTAGCAGTGTCCATCCTGGCCTGAAGTCAGCGTGGGATTCTCATCATCTAGTACTTCTACCCTTTGGCTCAGAATGCCCCTCGGACCTGCTATGCCTCCCCCTTTCTTTCCTCATGACAAGATCTTCTACTCTTTGTGGGACGGTCCAAATCGCTCATTTTTTATATTCTAACTGGTAACTTGGAGTTGAAATTGAGACATTAGACTGTGATTGGGTTTCCTGTCCATATTATTGTTTTGCTCCCAGGAGGAATGGATAACTAACTGTCCTCCTCTGCCTGTTCATTTGCATTATTTTTTTATAGTTTTTAAACTGAATTATTAGTTTCCACTACCCTTTGGAAATCAGCTTTGCAAAAATATATACAAGCAAAATTATACCAAACATTCCTGTACACACCAGCAAATCCTCCAAATTAAACAACAAAATGCATCGTTGGTTTATTGTCGTTTTTTCACTTCACAATAACATAAAAGCGTTTTCTGATCTGATCTTTTGGCATCTGAGCTTCTTCAGTTTTCTGTGCCTTCCAAAACCATAACAAATCACTGCTTAAACATAAATCAGTTTTATGATGTGACAACGCTACAGTTAAGGTTTGGTTAGGTTTAGGCACAAGAACAACTTGGTTTGGTTTAGGGAAAGATCATGGTTTGGGTTAAAATAAGTATTTA
Source organism: Siniperca chuatsi (assembly GCF_020085105.1). Taxonomy (NCBI): domain Eukaryota; kingdom Metazoa; phylum Chordata; class Actinopteri; order Centrarchiformes; family Sinipercidae; genus Siniperca; species Siniperca chuatsi. Next base: position 14,409,542 of record NC_058044.1, read on the forward strand.
GTTAAGGTTAGGGGTTGATCGTTGTTGGAAAGGGGAAATGAACAGCAGTCTCCCACGTTAAAGTCTAATATTTTGTTGACCCCGACCTCCTCCCTACGCAGACTTTGTCGCTCTATAACAACATCCCTGACTTCCTCCTTTGCTCCTGTCACAATTCCTACAGCTTCTAGAGGACTTTGTCACTTGAACGGGAGGACGGTCTCGTACGGGAGGACGTTCTCATACACACAGGCATCATTCCCATATTGGACTTACTGTACCTTTACACTGAATCTAATTAATTAAAACATGAACTTGTTGTAGACTAAAATATACAAATATTTAAAAATATTTCTGTCTGTCTATTATGTGTCTATTAGAATCAGCACCAAGTTACCATTGATGTGCAGCATTGAAGTTACTGTATATTTATTCTTGCCAAATATGTGATCAATAATAATCTTTCAAGGACAGATTGTCCTCCATGTTATTTCACGCCTATATTAAAATGGCTTTAGTTATAGATTTTGCTATAAGAATTGGTGAGCGACAATGTTTCATTGAAATTGAGATAGATTTTAAGCACAATTTTTGTTGCAAAATCAATTTCAGCTGTGGCTGCAGACCATTTGTTTTTTTACGTCACTCTTCTTGGGCCACCTTTTCGCTTTGATGAATTGCTCTGTATGGTTTGAGCAAGTCCTTTGCGAGCTCACATTTTGTGCTTGTGCCCTGACTTAGGCTGACATTTCATGCTTGAATGCCTTCATGACATTTAGTTTAAGGAAATATCACGGTCTGCTGAACTGTCCAGGACTAACCACAAACACAGATGAATATGGAATACATTGAAGACCTGCACTGGGACACTTTGGTTTTAAACAGCACATTACTGTTCACATCAAAGAGATGGTGATATTTATATTTTCAAAACTTTTTTTAATAATATCTGTTCAGTTTTTCAGTTTGATTAGTCTTTTAATTAGGTGTGGTCAAAAAACTGTCAAGTATGTACGTCAAGTACATCAGTGGAATATTTCCCAGAAGCATTTCTATATGATTGCTTTTCTGGTTTATTCATTTTCTGGTCATACAGAGAAATTGAATATGTTGAAATGATGAACAGGTCTCTAGATTGCTTTGAGACTGAAGAGGTAATTGTCTTTTAAAATTGAGGGGTTTTTTTTCTCTTTTTTGAATCTTATTGATTCAATCCACATAACTGATGAATAATAGAGCTAAATTTAGAATTCATATGACAACACAGACTGCAGTGGAGCCACATTGACAAGATCACATTAAAAACAGGAACAATCATCTCTACAGATGTTTTACAGATGTGTTCACAGTCCTTTTTGAATAGATATACTCACGGCTAAATGTAAAGCCCCAGTCGGCAGGCTTAGTATTATTTTTAATAGTAGCATTAGTAACTGGTAATTACTTACGTGTAATTTAATTATTAACACAGACAGTTGCAAACGTCTCTCTGAATGTCAATGTTTTTACAGGAAAAAACAGACTGGTATTAACAACCGTGTTAAATTCTTGTAGCTCACTACATATGAAATCAATTCGGCTATACAAAGGTAGACCAGCAAAGACAGAATCACCTGTAACATGACATTACACCCCATTTCATGAGATGTCTTGGAGTCGATTAGTTTATCTTTACTTTTTCCTTCATTGTATAAGTTGACTGATGTTGAAATACTACTCCACCTCTTTAACATTGCACTCCTATAACATTGTCAGATTAATGATAGACAGTATTTCAAAAGTATTGAAATTGATGCAGCAGAACCAGATATATCATATTTTATATTCCATGTGTTCGTCTTCCTTGCCAAAACCTGACACCTACATTACCCACAATGCAACTCGACCACGTACGGTTCAGTCGTAGATTTGGCTTTTTATGCTAGTAGCGTCTAATGTAGCCTCGAGCCGATAGCCTCAAGCAGAGATGAGGAGCGGGCTACATAGGTCTGATAAGCTCACTTCTTTCAAACTCCACACCCCCAGATTTTTTTTTTTTTTTTTTCAATTTTCAAAATGTAGTCGTCAGACCCAACTGACGTTGTGACATCACTTTAGGCAATTTATCAGATTCCGTGCAGCTCCCTCTGGAGGCACAAGTTTTTTCACATATACAGTAGTACTCCCCAAGACCTGTAAATATTCTTTGACGTGTGTAAAATCAGTATATCAAAGAAGTTATGTTACTTTTACTTTTTTGTCTATCTATCTATTACACTTTTATTTCATTTTAAATGCAAAGTGACTTAAATTCTGGGAGAACCAAAGGTTTTTGCTGAAAAATCACAGACATTATGCACTCCAGACAGGATTAAAATTACTGACTACTGCAGGTAATATTAAATCCGTTCTGAATAGGGCTGAAGGCATCTTTTCACCATATTGTGTGTTTGGCTCTTTCAGTTTAGGTAAAATTCAGTTTCTTATATTCTGTTTCCTGTTATTATCTCGATTGAATATCTATACGTGGAAAAGGGGAAGAATGAAAAGAAAATAACTATTGTAATGTAGCGCAAATGATTGCTTGAAGGATCAGTAAGCACTTTCAGCTTTCAACTCCTGCATCTTTCCTATGCTGTACCTCTTCTCCAACTGTAATCCACAGAGCAAAGAGCCTTTTAATGTGCATTATGAGTAAGTTTATGTTATGTAATGTACTTTCCTCAACCAGTGATGTCTGTGGTTACAGGTCTACAGTTCACCCAGATGACAGAAGATGGCAATTAAGAGCCACAGTTACCAGCGCCGAGCAAGAGGGGTCATAACCGTAGCGTGGGCTTGTCGTGTGTACCAGAGCCTTGGGGGAGTTTTAGTGGTTTATTGGCAAAGCACTATAGGGGAACACAGTGTCAGAGGCTAAGGAGGATAAGTGAGGTTGATGCAGTGCACAGCTTGGATTCTTTTTCTCCTCCTCCTCCCCCGCCCCTCCCCCTCCCTTCTGCATGTGATGCCTTCGTGGTGGCTAAATGGCTCCGACACCAGAGGTTAAGGTGGCAATTAAAAAGTGTCAAGGAAGTTCCTTGTTTGCCTCCCTTTCACCTCCGTCTGTCACTTGATAGAGTGTCTTTTGAGACCTGGCCCCTTTGTCGCCATACATAGTCGTATAACTCACTTCATTAATGTTAATTTGGATGAATGGTCTCTCTCGCACTCTCTCTCCCAGTGTTTCTCTCTCCCTCAAAAACACAACAGACCCGTATAGCGGCATCCCTTATGGCGTGATTACGTGGTTTTCAGGCGGTGAAAGATAAATAACTAATTAACTTATGGAGCAATTAAGTCAGGGGACGGTTGAAAACAAACATAACTGAACTGCTTGCTTTGGTTTCCCGTGGTGAAGAGAAAGATACAGTGAAGCAAAATGCACACAACTTAGTAAAATCTTTACTGTAATGTCTTATTTTTCATTATGAAATCTTTCTCTAAGTGAAGAATTATGTCTTCAAGCATTTTTGGCTTTTTAAACATACAAGTCTAAAAAAACTGGAGGACTGGTCTTCTTACAACTTTAGCATTCTCAAAGCAGTCCCACCAAATGTATTATTCATGAGAGACTTTGTCATTGTTTATAAGAGTGTGTGTCCCACTGGGTGAATACATCCGTTTGAATGCAAATTTTTAGAGCTACTGGGACAATAGAAAGTTTTATTGTGTTTGGAATAAAGTTAAAAAGGTGGTATAATCAAGGCAAGCTCTCCAGTTGTCAAAATCAAAATCATTTGTTTGTTAACACTTGAACATGCAGTCGAGCACTCGACAACTCATATGATAAATCCAAACGTTTGTTTTTCTCTTCAGTCTGTGTGTTTAAAACTTTGGTCATACAGTATGTGACTGGCATTATGTGATTGACCTGTTACCCAAAATGCAGTCAACCTGATGACCTGAGATATTGCCATGTCAAACGGTCGAGGACGAGACATAGGTACAGTGCATCACATAAATGGATGTTGTTGTCTATAGTAGACCTACACCTACTTATTTTGTTGTAGTATTTAAAAAGTTTAAAAATTTCTTTCATTCAATTCAATTTTATTTATTTATTTACTTGACCATACTCTTTATGGTCTAGGGAAGTGAAGTATCACCTTTTAGACTAAAAGAGATAAAGTAGTCAAACTTAATCGGTTTAAGAAGTGTGTTTATTTTGCTTCTATAAAAAATAAAAAACCCTCCTTATTATTGTTGGAAACCCTATTATGAGGAGGGGGCGTGGAGGCTCTTAACTAAAATGTTTTATTAAATAGTTTATTTTGTAAAATAAATTTTCACATGCAGTGTTAACAACACTGGAATAATCCACTACAAATGAGTCATTTAATTATTGTGTTATGCACAAGAAAATTACAATTATTAAATAAACCACTTTAGAAAAAAAGTGTTTGAAGTTATCATCCCCCTTTAGCAGCTGTGTCCAAAGGCTAGTGAACTGAGGTTCAAGACTGCCGCTTTTTACTGTAGTGCAGTCAATATAGTGATTAAGGAACATGGTAAGTTGAAATTTTAAAAAATAGTCCCTAAAATTAAATTTCTGTTCAAAAACAGGAATGAACAAACGTTGTCCTTCAGGTCATTCTATCTGGTCAATTGTGCAACTTTTTGTGGAAAGCGATCGCTCTTCTGGTGTAAACCTCTGTTACAGAGCCTTTAATACCAACACTTGATCACAGTGTAAAAGGCATAGATTTTCTCTTTGTCCTGCAAGGACATGGAGCCCTTTCTTGTTTCTGAATTTAGTATCGTGTGCAGGGCAGATGTAAAGGGCTGAATTGACAATGAGAGTGTTGCCCAGTGAAAAAGTTAAGTCTGAGAAAAGCAAATATTCCACTGGCTTTTGTAATAGTGTCTTGCCGTGACTTTGCCATATGACATGTTTTGTGTGTGCGCTACTTAGATACGATGCAACTTTTAGATTGTTGCAGCATATTTCCTGAGTTGATTCCTCCGTATTCTTAACTAGCTGCAAACGCATTAGTAATCAATTTCATTTAAAAATGTCCTTATAGAAAACAGATCTTATTAGGATTTCACTCTGAGCTGGACAGGACCACGAAAAGCTCAGTTTAACCATTACATACATTTTAATCTCAGACAACATGAAAACCCATTACACATACAGTTTTAACTTTATCACCTCGACCAAAAGCGCTGCACTTGTGTAAAGACATCAGAATATGGCCGTCAGTCGAAAGAACACCATATAAGAAAACATATGAGAAAACATTCACATTTGCTGGCATGATGAATTTGGTTGCACATATTAAAAATTTTAATATTTGACTATTTAAAAATCTTTGGGCAGCAGAGGAGTTTATTAATTTACTTTCATGCCATCATATTCTATAAATTGCATTTGCCCAAATCGTTTCGGATTCATTTTTAAGGCTGACTTCATTGTTAGTAATTTACATTTTTATTTCATTACTATTGCTGCTTTGAACAGGTATCTTTTATAGAGTTGTGGCACTCTGATATTCAAATGTCTCAGGGCATTATTTAATTGGAATTCACCACTTTTTGTGGTGTTGGAACAAATATGCTATGAGTTTTCTTACAGCGTATTTCTTCAAAGGAGGCTTTTAATGTGGTCATCTGAAAATAGAAAATGATTCTCCCTCTGTCATGGTTTCCTTTCCTCCCTGTTCAATGGAACAAAACTCTTACACGGTTACACAGTTCTAACACTCACTGTATCACTTTCTTAATAGACTGTTGGTGGTTTATTCTTGTCAAAGTGAACTATTTTTTGCATCCAACTCTGACACAGAGTGACAGAGAGGAGGCACTAACTGTCATTAAAGCTCACATTTAATAGACACATACTGTATCTGTCTTTTTCTCTATATTTTTCAGATTTTATTTGCAGACAAAGAGAATTCTCCCTGGTAATTAATTGTTTGTTTCCTTCCAGCAAGTATCAAGGGCAAAATTTGTGATAATTGGTGTGATAATAGTATTTTTTCACTTAAATTAATAATTGCTTAATTTATTTCCTTGAATTAATAATTTGTGGTCTTCAAACACTAAATTGTGTCCTCAAGTTACTTAGTCCAGTCATTAAAATGAGGCTACTGGCTTTAAGTTACAGTACTGTAGCAATAGGAGGTGAAGTTAATTGTTGTTGTGGCCAGTTAGTGAAGAGCACCCCAACTGTGAGCAGACTAGCAGCTGTGTTTTAGTGTAGAGATGGCCTCAAATTACTGAATTCATTCCCTCAAACTAAAATCGTTACGTCATTCCATTTGCCTTTGTTTACTTGGCACTCTTTCTCAGTTTTGATGCTACACTGAATGTTGTTTCACTGTCTCATTTATACTCTTGCTGGTTTGGCTGTCAGGTTTTGCTGCTACAGTACACGGCACACATGAAGTGAAACACGGTTGGGTTTAATAGTCTAATTTTGGACTGAGATATGTGGCTATATTTAGCATTTTGTCTGTTAAACACAACATTGTTTTATTTCCCATCCCTTAAAGCTGCACTAATCAATATTTTAATTTTAAAAATGGTTAAAATGATTGTGTGCAATGTGAAAGACATTGCTTGTAGTGAACAACCCACAGAAAATTATCACCCAATTCTGCAGTTCCTCTCAGCTCTACGAAGGGTTTTAGTATTTTTCAGCTCATTGTTTTGGTTTTCTGGCCTGCCAACTCTGCTGTCATCAGCCTTGTTTCTAGCAGCAGCAGGCAGCTGTTTTCATTTAAAAAGCTCTGAAAAACCCACTGTTCCTGCTCAGCACTAAACAGCAGACAGACAAAGTTAGCAACTAGCTGGTGAACATAATGGAGAATTTAGCAGCTAAGAGCCAGATATTCCCCTCAGGAGTTGGTACATACATGAGGTGGACAGAAACATGACTCCAATCGAATTGTAATGTTGTTCTTTCTGCTTGATGGTAAATAAGCAACTTTTTGTTGGCACATTCACCAAATAACCTTTATAAAGATGATACTATGTCTTAATCGATGTTGCTTTAAAGGTCCAGTGTGTAGGATTTATTGGCATTTAGTGGTAAAATTGCAGTTTGCAACCATTTGAAAACTGCTCGCATCACCCTTCTCTTCCAAGCGTGTAGGCAGTGGCCTCAAAATTTGCAAAAAACGCAAATGGCCCTGTCTAGATCCTGTGTTTGGTTTGTCTGTTCTGGGCTACTGTAGAAACATGGCGGTGCAACATGGCAACCACCGTTGAAAGGGACCTGCTCCCTCTGTAGATATAAACAGCTTATTCTAAAGGTCATTCATAAAAATATTATATTGCATTCCTGCCAATAGCTCCTCCTAAATGTTACACACTGGACCTTTAAATTCTTTTTAGTAAATAACAGATTGTTCCTGTTCAGTCAATCAGTGTGCATTAATTCTTACTTCATTGGAACAAATAAAGTAATTTGAGGGCACAGATTAATTTAAGTCTACATCTGACTAATCTGTGTCCTGCAAGTTATCAAAAATGTCTACCAGGCTCTGTAGTTTTATAGCACATAATTATTTTTTAGTAGATTAATCAATCCTTTGTTTTTCTGCTTTTTCTGTGTCTTGTCTATATACAATACATATACTAAAGAAAAAGTCTCCATATCTGCAGACCTACAGTATATATGTACATTTTAACTGCCAGGATCTAAATTGAAACACCAAATATATACTGTCTCTCTATTTTCCCCACAGCTTGAGTGGCATTATGGCACAAGTTCCCAGTTAATTTCCACAGCTGGTAATGTAGCAGTTTCAATGTAATGAACAGATGTTCATGCAGAGCAGTGATATTTACCATTCTGCCGCAGCGTCTTCATCAGCCGTCGGGCTCTGGAATCCATGAATGTGCATAAGCACAGCGTGCGTGTGTTGATATTGGTAATATCTCATCACTTCTCCTCTAACATAGATGTGCAGCTAAATCTCTCCTTCCCCTGATGACTTCAACTGTTGCTTACATAAGCTGCTTCATCCTGCCCAATCTCCAAAACAACATCCAGACACAACGTGCGGCAGATCAATGAACATTGCCAAAAGCTATTCACAAAGCAGGACAAAAATAAAAATAAAAAACAAACTCTGCAGAAAGGAAAAACATGTCTGCAGAGAGTTAAGATGCAAAGCAGCAATATTTTATAATTTTTTTGTTGAAGAACATACCTGATAGGATAATATGTGCTCACACATATTGTATTGGTGTTCTGCTGATTCTGTTTGATTCTCTGTCTTTGTATTTAGCATTGTATTGTTTAACTGGAGGACCATAAATCACTGAAATCACCAGACTGCAAATTGATTATTAACACTGAAAAGCACATTGGAATCTGGCAGTTTCTCAGGTTTCTGTACGATTTATTTGTGTTTGCTGTAGTCACTTATCAGTTTATAGAATTCTTCACTGCAGTATACATGTTGACAGAGAGGAGCTTTAAACAGCGGAGGTTAAAAAAACCTGAGGAATACAAGAGATGTTCTCAATTTTCTCTCATTGACTTTGTTTGTACAAGAACATAAACATGAAATTCACATTTTAAATAATTTTAAAGCTGTAGCAATTTGTCAAATAATCGATTATGTGATCAACAAAAAAATACTGACATCTATTCTCATTTACATTTAAAAAATGTATTTAGATCATTAGATCATAGATCATTATTAGTTTGTCTTTCTGAGTAGATTTGGCCCATATTTCAACCTACTGCCATACAGAGTATGATGTATCCCATGATATTGTATTAATCTGTATGCTGTATGTTTGAATACAGCATAACCCCCCAGGGTTACTGTGCACAACTTTTGACCCAAGTAGCCAAGTCATCATATTATGTGGTCATCTGCCCTGCTGTTTGATGGGCAGTTACCTTGTGGGCTGTGAGTCTGTATAGGATGCTAATTAACTGGAATGAAAAGATAATTATGTGCTGCTGAATGGACCCATATCACATTTGTTAATTGATTTAGCAATACAGAGAAGAAAAAAAACCCCACAATATTCAATCAAGAATCATCACTCTGTTGAATCTGCTCAGCCACAAGCAATCCAACTGAATTGGATTATTGTGCTCCCCTTGGTTTTTAATAATTTAATTGATAAACATGGTGAGCTTAAGAGAGCTATGGCAGGTCCACTAATAAGTGATTTATACACTGTATGTGCCCCATGTCATTTCAGATTAAGGATTAAATAATGATGAAGAAGTAAAACAAGGACATATCAGGGGGGAAAAGTGCAGAAATTACTCAGTGACAAAATCCAATACTATTAGCTTAATAATATATGTCAGCCATAGAAAGAGATCATATTGGCATGCATGTCATGTTTTAAAATGGAGAATAAATGAAATTATGAACACTATATATATAAACTAAACCCAACCAACCAGTATTCAGGATGAAAGTAGAAAATAAATGGATTAAACATTAGTTGATTGTCATAAAATTAATTGGCTGCAATTTTGATAATGGACATACAGTATTGTTTGTAATTTTTCAGGCAAAAATGTCAAAAATTCACTAGTTCCAGCTCCTTCGGGGATAGGAAACTGATTATTTTTGGGTCTTGGACTGTTTGTCGGACAAAACAAGCAATCTGAAGACGTCTCCTTGGGTTCTAGGAAACTGATAGGCATTTTTCACTATTCTGACAAATTCAAGACCAAATGATTAATCAAAAAATTAATCTGCATTTATCAATAGTAAAGTTTATTTACAAAAATCTAAATGCATGCAGCATAAAATTCACATAAGCATTTTCAGTTTTCATCCCCAATTTGTAGGGTTTTTTTGTTCAATTTAAAATATCCTCCTTCACTCCTCTCGAGAGATGACTAAGACTTATTTTTGTCATCCTTAAGTCAACATTTGGCTGTCCACCATTAGTTCATCTTCCTGGTTGCTGTCTCTACGGTAAGCAGGCAATGCAGCATAAAATGCAAGGGGCATTTCCATCTCACACCTCTTCATCTAACATCAAGGATAATGGCCTCTGTCAGCCTGTTAAAGGTTGGTCCAGCAACCCCTCTGTCATGTCCTGCATCAGCCTGTATTTCCATAACCTTGTCACTTTTACTGCACCATAAATTTGTGTAAGGTCAGCCAAGTCCTGGCAGTGTGGATAGTAACAGGGCATGAGGTTAATTAAAAGACTGTGCAGATGAACCCCTTACAACCCCATACCAAAAAGCACCATCATCACCACACACACACCCTTTGTCAACCAAAGAATAAATTGCATGTGAAAGCTTTGATGCACACCAACGCCCAGTATTGAACACTTAAACCCAGTGCAGCATGTAGTAGATCCATGAGCAATGTGAGTTCCCTCTTTCTAGGCAGTTTTGTCTGCCACTACGTGTTATGCTCACCTTCTAGTAATGGTTCCTCCAGGCTTGAAATTAGCACAATTTAGCCTACTCTGTGGCACGTCTTGGTGCTGAAAACCAACTGGTTGCGCCACTCCCTGCTCCTGATAAGCCCACACGACAGAGCAAGGCAAGGACATAAGGGAATATAAAAGTTGTCAGCTTACATGACCAAGTAGTGTTGTGTGAAATGACTTTAGCCCGACGTTGTTAACGCTGAGCGGGCTGCCTCCGCCATGCTCGATAAAGGCAAATAAAAGGCCAGATAAAGCCCTGATGGAATGCTGTGTGTGTGTGTAGGGGTATAAAGTTTGCCATCTAATCCTTGGCCTCTATTATAGCCAGTGTTTAGCAACACAGACACCCTGTGCTCCATTCACCCTTGAAGACTTTCTCCTTCTCTGTGTCACTCTCACTCTATCGACTCTATCACACAGACTGATAGTACCCATACACAAACGATGCACATATTGGTTCAAGAAATGCAGTTTTTGAACAGCCGTTTGTCTATTTGTATTACTGTCTTTTGATTTTTATTGAATATTTTTCTTTTTCTACATTCTCTATCATCTACACAGACTGCCTCAAGGTAAAAGTGTTCCAGCAGTATAAATGTACCATGTAATTGTAACGTCCCTGTTTCGAGTGCAATTGGGGGCCATTGTCAAATGTCGTCCGCCACTCTCTGCTAATGTTTAATGTTGCTCTATACTGTCCAGCAGAGGTTTGAGCAAACACCCATCCAGCCAGCCCCAGAGAGAAGAGAGACCATAGACTTGACAAAACCATAAGTCTATTTGATTAGGACATTCTCACTGCTACTGCTGGTCATGTGCGTGCTAATTAGCATGAGTACAATTCATTACCCAAGGAGACATGGGATTATGTCTCTGGATCACTCAGCAGCTAAAAGTTTTGACACTCTCTAATTTAACAGATGGAGAGCTCACTTAACTTTGCCAGCTCCCTATAGGCAAGTGGTGTTAATAAAGGGAGGGGGGAGTCATGCAATTGTGCGAATGTGTTTGTGTATAAAAGAGAGACAGAGAGAGATATGACGAAAACAAATGTTTATGTTGGAGATACTAATTGTGTTTGATTGGATAAGTAAAAAAATCAGCTGTTTCACAGCAGTAGGAACTCCAACGGATATAGTCGTCTATCACATCATAAATCATCCGACGTACAAACGCAAGAACAGTGTTATGTGACGAGTGAACATACCGGAATAAGACTAATTGCTCATTATTTTTGTTTGACTGCATTTTTGTAGTATAAGTGAGCAGTAGCTTCAGGTGAATTCTACTGATATGATTGTGTAGTCATGTGAGGTTTGTGCACAGGCAGGGCACACACACACGCACACATACACAGCAAAGTGTAGGAGTAACCTTTAAGAGCAGCTCTCAAGTGATCACATGATTAATCATATACATGCTCAGAGAGGCAATTGCCAATCAAAGACAAGGATTCTACATCAGCCCCATTGTTTTCTTCTTTTTTTTTTTTAATTCTTAGCTTTTACTCGGTGACGTGTTATTTGGCAAAAACATTTTTATTTGTCTGAAATCCTTAAAACATGAAATTAACAACAATCTCATATATTTATAATATAAAGATTGTCAGTAGTCAATAGTCAAATCCCTTGTATGCGTACACATACTTGGCCAATAAAGCTAATTCTGAAATGGAAACAAAAAGAAAACCAACTGTAGCAGGAAATAAATTCTGCTGCTGGGAGACAGGTACATCAAAGAAATCATATAGTAAAGAGAATTTAGTACCACAATGACAAGTGCAGACAATGAAGATGCATGAAAAGTGATTGTAAACTAAATCAATGCCAGCATACCTGTTGTTTGCACCCTTAAATAAATAAGAGAAAGCAAAAGTGCTGTAACATCCTGTCAAATGTTCCAGTCAAATACAAAAACAGTTGGCTAAAACTACCCTATTATGAATTATAGAAACACAACAATAATTTGTACTGACAGGGTGTGTGTGTGTGTGTTCACCTCTGTCTGTATAGCATTTATTCTTAAGTTTGAGAGTAGGAGTAAAAGCTTTTTACTTTTATCTTTCACACAAGTCTAAAATGTCACTTTTACCAGTTTGATAAATATCAGCCCAGATTTTATAAGTGAAAAAGACTGAAGTGATTGTATTTGTCTCTAGAACAGTAATTGATCACAGGCAGGATGACATATACGGCTATCATCGGGGTCTGCATGCCCTTGGGCCCCATATTGATAATACACTCATTTAGAGAGCCCGTGTTGAAGGTCTGCTCCATCCTGCTACTTTTTTTACAAGGATGTAGGTGTTCAGTCGAAGTTTATGTTCTCTTTTATAATCCAGTCCTAGAGCATTATAAGATATATGATACAAGATGACAGAATAGTATGGTAATTTGTCTGAACAACTTAAATCTCAAATTACTCGTCTGGTACAGACTGCTGTGAAGATAATAAATTATCTACCTCTTCAGTCCATTTACTGTATGAGTTGTCTGATATCAGACAGGCAAAAAAAAAATAATTGTGTCAGACTCCCACATTCATATTATCCATTGCTCCAATCCAAATGTTCTGGTAACAGTTTCAGGCTTGCTCAGTGCAAAACCGTGTGTTGACCAAACATCTGCAAAATTAACGACATTCCCATCAGCATCAGCTGTACTTTGTTTAGTGCTAATTATCAAATGTTAGCATGCTAGCACGCTACACTAAGAAGCTGAACTTGGTAAATAGTACCTGCTAAAGATCAGCATGTTAGTATTTCCATTGTGAGCATGTAAGCATGTCGACGTTAGCATTTAGTACAGCTCCACAGAGCCGTTAACATGGCTGTAGACTCTCTCAAAGTACATAATATTGTATCATATAGTGCACTGAATCATATATTGTAATGTGTGTTGAGACAGCTAGAGAGAAAAAGGAGAGAGAAATTAAAGCATTATATAATGTGCTAACATCCTATAAATCTGAAGGCTTACTGTATCAAAACCTTCCCTGTCTGATTCAGGTTCATCTGTTTGTTAAGAAATGCATAAAACAGACATCATTTAGACTGTCTGACATGAGCATCAAATATTATTGTATTCATGATGACTAGTCCAACCTTGACATAGACAAATACATATGTAGTGTATTATGCAACACACTTGCCATTCATTCTATTTCTTGTATTGCAACAATAAATAACTTGAATGAAGTAGTCTAACCTGATCATATGAATGATGTCTTGTGCTCTAATTTACTTGATAGTCACACAAAACATACAGTAGTGCACCTCTAATTGGATCTGTGGACTAGCATTGAAACCCCAAGGTTAGCAAACACATTTTGTTCATTAGTTAGTTCATTTAGCTAGTTCACAGCACATTGCATGTAAGCATAACAAATCACTTTCTTCCTGCTCACTCCTCTTTGATGTTTCTGCCTCTTCACCACGGTCCACATCATCACCTGCAGACTGCTTAAATAAATCCGTTATCTTAGCACACTGTGCTGCATCAGCTAGCAAAACCTTTTTTTCTTTTTTTGGCGCACCTTTCCTGCATTGCTGGCCGTGAGTTTTTGGCAACGAGTGCTACATACTTTTAACAAGTGCTAGACACTGTCAGTTTCAGTTGTGATGGCATCTGCTACCTGCTGTTACGGATTGCACCAGCCATTTCGCTGCAGCTAAGATGACCTATTGAATATCTGTATATAAGCTGTATAATGCAAGCAAAATATTCCCATTTGTATAAGATGAGAACACCATTTCCTCCGAATCTGATTTTCTTGATAAAATGGAGATGAACTGAGCCCAGATTCCATCAGTCATTCATCAATTATGATTCTGGGCTACTGAGGAAAAAAATAAATAAACAAACACAGACATCCATGCATCCATGACCGATGAAAACACAAAAGTGATTATTACTGGGTTATTCTTCTTCTGTGCCTTTTTTCCCCCCTTCTCAATACCAACTGAACTCTCCAACTCCATTAGGGAAAAAAGCAGCAGCATCTTCTCCTCAGATTAAAAGATATGCTTTTACAGCTTAAAAAAATGCATTCACGCTTTTAAATTCTGAGATAACAGAAGGAAGAGTTGAGAAAGGCCAGACATGATTCACAGTCTGACCAATTTGCCAGACTTGTCTGGCAGGCAAGGCTAATATGCTCATGTACATTATGGACTTCAGACAAATGCAACCATGCTTGGAGGCTGTGGAGTCCATTGCTATGGGAACAGTAAGAAAAAGAGAAGTGTATACTAATATACTCGGGAGCAAGATTCAAAGCCTTGTAGATGAACACTACGATAGAACACTCCTGGACAAATGAGGGACTACACCGTCTTATGAGAAGGAGGATCTTAAATTGAATCCTAAATTTAATCGGAAGCCAGTGTAGTGACATCAGAGCCGGGGTGATGTGAGAGCGATATGAGGTCTAAGTGAGTAATCTTGCTGCCGAGTTTTGGACTAACTGTAACCAGGTAACAGCGTCTTGGCTTAAGCAGCAATAAAAGAGCATTACAGTAGTCTAAGCGGGGGGACACAAAAGCATGGATAACCATTTCCAACTCCTGGAAAGATAACAGTTGGCATATTTTTTGCAATAGTCCTCAGGTGAAAGTAGCAGGACTAAATAACTGTCTTGACGTGTTTATTAAATTTCAGCTGGTAGTCAAAAACAACACCTAGGTTTCTGGAAAAAGAGCCAATGAAGCAAGGTGTTGGAGGATGTTAGTAGAGACCTGGGGTCTCATTTATAACCGCTGCGTACGTACAAAATGGGACCTTATACATTATACATATATTGATGCATTCACACATGTAATTTCACTTCATACTTTATCATAAACATTCAGACCAGCAGTGCGGTTTGTGCTTGTGCTAGTGAGCCATAACTTTTCCATAAGCACCTTTCAGTTGTAAAATATATAAGTCAAATCAAATTCCGCTTAATATTTCATCAGGGTTGTCTCACCATCACATTCCCCACCCCCGAAGCGCTAAGGAGAGGGCTGGACTGTATGCTACTGACACTTGTGGTCAGTTGTGGAGCACACTGCAGCTGTTGATGCCAGATGTGGCAGGATTCAGGAAAGTCTGGCTTGCCTTTCCCCAAAATTAAGTGTGCATATACTGAGTCCTTTTCACTTCATCCACGTTACCTAGGCTAACTGATGAAATTATCTGTAGAAATCCAAAATAACATCAAATAGCATTAAAGAGTTGTAGAACAGAGCGTCAGTAGTTTTTAATATTATCGTCTAATACTGTGCATATATCATCAAGTACAGTTTATTTTGTTTTTTCTTTTTATTTCTTTTTAAATCGCTGCAGTGAAAACGACTGTGCTATCAGGCGCACTGGAGACACTGTGGTGGCTGCCAGACACACTCTGCCTTCTCCAGTCATCTCATCCGGCACATCTTCACCACCTGCACATAGCCTTTGTTTAATTGTTTACACAGCCATGTAATAAAAGATAAAACAGTGCTTTACCGGGTTCGTCTGTGGTCTCAGCTCAGTGTGCCCTTGCCCCCACCAGTAGCAGACATGCTCTGACGGTGGGATGCAATTCTTTTTTCTTTTTGCCTCCACCTTTAGATCAGACCACTTTTATTAATTTCTTTTAGTAAGGATCCTATGCATTGTTTTATAAATGAGACCCCTCATCTCGGGCGAAAAACCAGAGCTTCAGTTTTACTGTGATTTAATTGAAGAAAGGTTTGAGACATCCAGTTACTAATCTCGGCCAGACACCGGGCCTAACTGAGAAGCAGAGCTGTGTATCATCAGCAAAGCATTGATAAAAGAGAACTGAATTGACGGATCAAGTGCCCTAAGGGGAGCATATATAATGAAAATAAAATGGGTCCAAGAATTAACCTCTGAGGCACCCCACATGTCAAAGGAGCACAGGTGGATAACTTGTCATCAGCAGATACAAAATAAATTCTGGCTGGATAAATAAGAGGAAAACCAGTTTAGTGCTACACCAGATATCCCAACCTATTTTTCTAGCCCATCAATTAGAATAGCGTGATCAATAGCGTCAAAGGCCACAGACAAATCTAACAGAACTAAAATGGCAATTTCACTGTGGTCTAACTGCATGAGAATATCATTCGTGACTCTTAGCAGAGCTGTCTCGGTGCTGTGTTTCTGCTGAAAGCCTGATTGGTATTTATCAAAAAGGAGTGGAGGACTAGGTAATTTTTCTTTCTCTTTTTAGTAATCTGTTCTGTTTATATACATTCAATGAAGTGCTTAATCTGGCAATCAATGGGTGGTTACTTCACACCTATCACAGTGAGCACCAGATCTCTCACGAGTTGTGTGTGCACGCCTGTCTGCTTTACTGAACGTCTCCCTCAGTCATGCATGACCACTTATTTAATTGACTACCACTCAAAGAACAATAAAGAGACGACATGTTCAAGGAGAGGCCGTTTTATCAGACATATCTTTAGAATAAAGTTTCACACTGAGATTTCCTCTCAAATTGAATTAGTATCTATCATCCCTCATTAGAGGCTCTGCTTTTTTGCTTCTCGTTTCTCTTTTGGTTTGTCGCATGCGCTTTCTCTTTTCCACTCCATCCTTCTTGACTTTAGACCCTTGTCACTCAGTCAGACGCCTCTTAGATAGCTGTGCTTGTGCTCAATGATTACTT
Organism: Siniperca chuatsi; assembly: GCF_020085105.1. Classification (NCBI taxonomy): domain Eukaryota; kingdom Metazoa; phylum Chordata; class Actinopteri; order Centrarchiformes; family Sinipercidae; genus Siniperca; species Siniperca chuatsi. The sequence continues at coordinate 14,426,582 of NC_058044.1, forward strand.
AAGCTCTGACATCAGTCCAGCTGTCACTGATTATGAAAAATAAGCTCTGATTCTGGCCTACTCTAGTGAGCTCTAAAGCCCGCTTTAGAGGGGCTTTTTGTCTGCTGCAGTTGCTTTGTTCAGAAAATCTGTCTTTGCCTTGTGCTATGAATACTGATGGGGGTGGGGGGTGGTGTAGCAAGGTATAACACCATCTTTATCAAGTAGTGTGCTGGCCAGAGATTTTTATTTGTAGTTGGACACAGAATTGTAGTGGAGGAGGCTTATAAATTGAAGGACTGGTGATAGTGCAGACAATTGTAGCTGGAATACCAATGCAGTTCTGAGCTGTACTCCACCTGTAGGACCTGTGCATGTGGCAGAGACAGTATGTTGGATTATTTTGTTTATCTGCTTATAAGTGGAATGACTTTAGAAAACATGATGCATTTAAACTTTCACATTCTTTACACTTACACACTAAGTAAGTAAATCTTCAATTATTAGCACTTTTTCAAAATCAAGGTTACACAGTGCTTCACAGTTAGAAATATAACAATTAAAATCAAAAATTGTAAAACTAGTACATACAACGGGGTGTTCTATGATAAACTGTCTGCAGTTACCATTAGTCCTGTGGTAGTTTTTAAGTAGTAGTTTTTCATTTCCTGTATTATTTTGTAGTATTCTCCTTCCCTTGTGTGTCTTGTGTTTTTACTTCCTGTCTTTGTTTTCCCTCCAGTTTTGATTGTTGGTCCTTCCTTGTTTGTTTGCACCTGTGTCTCATTGTCTCACCTGCCCTAGGGTATTTAGTCTGGGTCTCCTGCATTGAGTTTTGTTCCTGTCCTGTGAGTGTTCCTGACCTTTGTGTGTGTCACCATTTTGGTGCACCTTTTGTGGTACCTGGTTCCTGTGCCCAGTTCCCCAACATTCTTACCATGAGTTTGTATTGGATTCTTTGTCTCCCTTGGACCTCGGCTGGATCCTGGATTTTTGTATTTTGCCTGCTCCCTAGTGAACTGTTTGCCACCTTGGATTCACTCCCCTGCTTCCACCACTGCCAGCCGGTAACCTATCTGCCTTTTGACTGTTCATTACCTGTCTGCCTACCGGTCTGCCTGCACTTGCCTGTAAACCACATCCCCCCCATTAAACACAATAGCCATTGGTCCACATACCACTACGCATCATAGGACAGAATGATCCAACCAATCATGGACCCAGCAGAGTTGGCCGAGGAAGCGGACCAGGTGGTCCATGATCTGGTATGCCTAAGGGACATTTGGGGGGAATACATGACGAGTCCCGCAGAGAGGCAATCAAAGGTTGGGTCGAAGCCAGATTCTTGACATCACCTGGGCTGTGGGAGGCCTTCCCTGGGTGGCTCACGGACTTCCTTCAGACCCAGACACCCCAGCCTGCAACCCTGCTTGCTACTCCTCAACCGGTCCTAGCCTCGAACCCATACCTAGGCACCCACACTTGGCTCTCGGTGGTCCTCGCAGCCATCGGCCTGCACCCCGGCCTGCCAGCCATCAGCCTGAACCCCAGCCTGCCAGCCATCAGTCTGAACCCCAGCCTGCTGGCCCCCAGCTCATATCCTTACATACTTACCTCCTGCGTGCTAGTCTCCAGTCAGCATCTCAGCCTGCAAGCCAGGGGGCACCTCAGTCTGTTGCTTTCTCGGCGCCTTCCTGGAAATGCTCCAGGAGGAAGCATGGCTCCCACAGTTGCTCGCCTGCCCAGCTGCTCGCCTGCACCACAGCCCCGCTGCCCAGCTGCCCAACTGCTCGCCAGCCCCGCTGCTGCATCCAGTCACAGCTGGATCGCAGCAGCCATCACTCCCTGCTGGATCGCAGCAGCCCCCAGTCCCTGGGCGTTCTGCTGGATCGTAGCAGCCCCCAGTCCCTGGACTCTTCGCTGGATCGCAGTCGCCTCCTGCCCTGGTTGGACCACAGCACGCCGCAGAACCATCTGCTGGGTCGCAGCACCGCACTGAATTCTCTGCTGGATCGCAGCAGTATCCTCCTTCTCTACCGGAGTGGCAGGCTCCGGGTTCCCAGACATCACTGGTTCTGCCAGCTCCTCTACCAGTCTCTCCATCGCCGGCTTCCTGCCCTGCTGTCCTGTTGCCAGGCCCTGATCTGGTTCTCTAGCCTCCAGAAGGGGTCCTGCCTTCGCCACCGGCCTCCAGAAGGGTTTCGTCTTCGCCGCCGGCCTCCTGTGACCTTCCTCCTGTGCCACCGGCATTCCGCCAGGCCAGCCCCGGGGCGTCCGCCTGAGGTCCCCAGCTCGGCACGTGTCCAGCCATCAGGCCGTCCGCCCGAAGTCCTCAGCTCCACACATGTCCAGTCCCCGGGCCGTCCACTCAAAGTCTCCCACCTTGGGTCCACATACCACTACGCATCATACGACAAGTCCATTGCTCATATGTGGCTCATATGAAGATATCATTTAATCCTATCACACAGATGTCAGGGCAAGTCTGGAGATATTCTAGTTTTCTTATTGTGTGTACCAAAACTAACAATGATTTTATAATAGTAATAAGTATTACCTGTGTAGACATCTATTGTTGTCCAAAACCTATAATACACATCTTAATGAGCCATTTTTCAGTTACCATGAGCATTCTAGTTTGAGTCATTTCTACATACACCGTCCTGCTGCCGTAAACACTCACTGTGCACCAAATGTTTATTAATCCGCAGCTGAAAATACTCTCCAACAAACACACTACTCCTGTTTGAGTAATATTTGCAGAAAAGTGTCCCGCTATTTACAGTGTCCCGCTGTTTTACTAAGACTTTTGAAAAATTAAACTATTATAAAGATTTATGTACGTCTTCAGGAGGAACTGGCAGGATACCGAAATTGGAAATTATTGAGAGACAGACTAACACATGTTTACATTCAGTGTTTCTCACTAAAGCCCATTGTGCATATCCTTGAGGTCGAACATACGTGTTAGGTGCATTTCCTTCCTCAAATTTTTTTAAAGTAATTTAAATCCTGTATTTACATCCCTGTTAGCATTTACAGTCTTCTTCTTTACTGTCTTTGCTGGCCCATTGTTGCATATCTTGGTGCATTACCACCACCGGTAGATAAGTGTGAATAGTGTGAAAGCATTTGCTGGAATGTGTATTGCATCACGCACTCGCCCGCGCATGCATCCTCGCATACGTGCACAAGCCCAACAAAACGGGGACTCATTCATAGAAAAACAGCAACATAGTACTACTCCACAGGGAACCTTTAAGGCCCATCAAGGCTTATTAGATTCTTTGTAAACAAATGTATTTAGGTCCACTGCTTATCATTGTTGTTTCTTCTGAAATCAGACAAACAGGACAAAAATGGACAAAAGACAACCTTAAAATGACATGGTATTTGGTCCATATTCACTATTATGCAAGTTACAAATTAGTTATTTTAATTTTCTTAATTTTATTTTTCTTAAATTAATCACATTTCAGATTTTACTTAAACATGGTTTTAATGCTTAACATATTAAACAGCCAAATGGGACATTTGATGTCTGAACAATGTCATTGACAAATCTGGTGATATTTAAACATAGACATTGTTCTTCTATTTAGCAGTTGCTCACAGTAATTTCCCCACAATTAGCAATCTCCAAAAAATTACTCAAAAAACAGATATGAGAAAGTATGCATGTTCTGTACATGTATTTTAAGAACAAAGATATGTGGCTAATCACCTGAAGAGTCCTAGGAGTGTCAATGATAAGCAATGCCGTAGGGTGGTTCACGCATGAGGTTCACAAGTGCTTCAAAAAGGACCCTCTCGATGTCAGCTTAAACAGATGGCAGAGGGATTGTGTTACATTAATGAAAGGTCCCTGCTTCACTTGCGCTATCCGTCTTCCTGACAGTTCATGTCCCTGTTGAGGACTTATCAAAGTTTCCCCATCATTTTTAAAGAAGTTTCATGTCACCTCCATTGCCAAGAGCACTCATTTTTAACATCCTCAAGGCCAGTCGAACGAGCACAGGGTGATTATAACACTTTAACCCCTCAAGGGAGACAGCAGCGTGTCACTCGATGGCCGATACATTAACACAGAAAAACACATACAAGACATCAACATTTTCACACATACCCACACAGATGAAAACCTCTAAGCAAAATGATGTAACATATCTTGGGGATAAGCTTATATTCTACTCAATATCCATTTTCTGGTTCATTTTACTTTGTTTTTCACACTTTCCTGGCAGCTACAGTTGTGAAATAATTGTGTAAATCTGTATTATGTAACTTTAATGAAAAATATAACCTTTAATTTAAATCAAAGTAATGTGTTTGGATGGCACAAAACCCACCACAAGCTGGAAATTTCATCTGTGCACAGGAGGTGATGCATGTATTAGGAAACGAGTCAGAACTATGGTACATTTCCAACTGGGCGCTACTTTACTGCCAGAAGACACGGTGCTACCCAACAGCGGTGGCTTCACAGTGTGCCAAAAAAGTAGGATGTATATGAGGGACATGTTCCTTTCTTTGCTAAAATATGAACATGAATCCTTTCTGTATATAAAAAGGTACTGGGGATAGGATTGCACCCTGCTTTGCAGCCTCATAACACCCAAAGAAATGTTCTCACTATTAATTCATTATCACGTGCTGCTGCTGCATGTCTAATGCTGCATTCACATGGATTCAGGCAAACGGTAGATTGCAACACCTTCTGGATGGCACGGGAAAAACAAACAAACAGTCGGACGGAATGGCAGGACAGTAAAACAAAACACGTATGACAATATGTGGCTATGGTGATGTCGGCTACAAAAAGTTAATAGCTAGCCAGATAGCTCGCAAAGCAAATTTAGCATAAAATACTTTCCATATTACCTACCTGGTATTCCACCCAGCACTATGCTGATTGCCTGCCATATGTCAGCTTTCCTTATAATATCTCGGTAGTATTTCAAGCTCTGAACATAAAATTCTGGGTGTTATTGCACCAAAATTATTAGCTTCTCGTTGTCCAGATCGCCCATGTTTTCTCCTTGTGTGATGGAGCTACATAACTTCCGGTTGTAAATTCCATCGCGGAGAATGGTAAAAATATTTTAACTTTGGATGGCAATCCCATGTACTGTTCCTGTTGCCGGAATTCTCTGCCGGCCTCACCTAATTTTACTGTCCTGCTCTCGGGGCACAAGCCAGTGTCTTCTTGTGCCAGTCCCAAGTGCAGAGGGTTGTGTCAGGAAGGGCATCTGACGTAAAACACATGCCAAATTAAAAATGCAAATCGTGACAATGACTTCCATACTGGATCGGTCGGGGCCCGAGTAAACAACGACCGCCACCGGTGCTGTTGACCTACAGGGTACCGGTGGAAATTGGACTACTGTTGGTCGAAGACAAAGAAGGAGAGGAGGAAGGTGTGTTTGTAGGCAGAGAGTAAAGAGGAAAGCTAAGAATGTAGGACTGACAGTAGGGACTCCAGAAGAGGCAGGAACATAGGGTGACATATATGAGCGGAGGTAGAAGCACTCAGGTGGACTACATCTTGTGTAGACGTTGTAATCTGAAAGAGACCAGTGACTGTAAAGTAGTGGTAGGGGAGAGTGTAGCCAGGCAACACAGGATGGTAGTGTGTAAAATGACTCTGGTGGTGAGGAAGATGAAGAGGACAAAGGCAGAGCAGAGGACAAAGTGGTGGAAGTTGAAAAAGGAAGAATGTCGTGTAGTTTTCAGGGAGGAGCTGAGGCAGACTCTGGGTGGTGAGGAAGTGCTCCCAGATGACTGGACCACTACAGCTACTGTGATCAGGGAGACCGGTAGGAGGGTACTCGGTGTGTCATCTGGAAAGAGGAAAGTGGACAAGGAGACTTGGTGGTGGAACGAGGAAGTGCAGGAGTGTATACAGAGAAAGAGGTTAGCTAAGAAGAAGTGGGACACAGAGAGGACTGAAGAGAGTAGACAGGAGTACAGGGAGATGCAGCGTAAGGTGAAGGTAGAGGTGGCAAAGGCCAAACAAAGAGCATATGAGGACTTGTATGCTAGGTTGGACACTAAAGAGGGAGAGGTGGATTTGTACAGGTTGGCCAGACAAAGAGATAGAGATGGGAAGGATGTGCAGCAGGTTAGGGTGATTAAAGATAAGGATGGAAATGTATTGACAGGTGCCAGGAGTGTGATGGGAAGATGGCAGGAGTGCTTTGAAGAGTTGATGAATGAGGAAAATGAAAGGGAACGAAGAGTAGAAGAGGTGACTGGTGTGGAGCAGGAAGTAGCAAAGATTAGCGAGTGAAGTGAGGAGGACGTTGAAGAGGATGAAGAGTGGAAAGGCAGTTGGTCCTGATGACATACCTGTGGAGGTATGGAAATGTCTAGGAGAGGTGGCAGTAGAGTTTCTGACTAGTTTGTTTAACAAGATCTTGGAGAGTGAGAGGATGCCCGAGGAATGGAGGAGAAGTGTATTGGTGCCAATTTTTAAGAACAAGGGAAATGTGCAGAGCTGTGGCATCTACAGAGGAATAAAGCTGATGAGCCATACAATGAAGTTGTGGGAAAGAGTAGTGGAAGCTAGGCTAAGGGCAGAGGTGAGCATTTGTGAGCAGCAATATGGTTTCATGCCTAGAAAGAGTACAACAGATGCAATATTTGCTTTGAGGATGCTGATGGAGAAGTACAAAGAAGGTCATAGGGAGTTGCATTGTGTCTTCGTAGATTTAGAGAAAGCGTATGACAGGGTGCCGAGAGAGGAGCTGTGGTATTGTATGAGGAAGTCTGGAGTGGCAGAGAAGTATGTTAGAGTGGTGCAGGACATGTATGAGAGCTGTAAGACCGTGGTGAGGTGTGCTGTAGGTGTGACAGAGGAGTTCAAGGTGGAGGTGGGTCTGCATCAAGGATCGGCTCTGAGCCCCTTCTTGTTTGCTCTGGTGATGGACAGGCTGACAGATGAGGTCAGACAGGAATCTCCATGGACTATGATGTTTGCGGATGACATAGTGATTTGTAGTGAGAGCAGGGAGCAGGTGGAGGAAAATCTAGAGAGATGGAGGTCTGCTCTGTAAATCAGAGGAATGAAGCTTAGCCGCAGTAAGACAGAATACATGTGTGTCAATGAGAGGGACCCAGGTGTAACGGTGAGGTTACAGTCAGCAGAGGTGAAGAAGGTGCAGGACTTTAAGTACTTAGGGCCAATGGTTCAGAGCAATGGAGACTGTGGAAAAGAGGTGAAGAGGCGAGTGCAAGCAGGTTGGAATGGGTGGAGAAAAGTGTCAGGTGTGTTGTGTGATAAAAGAGTATCAGCAAGAATGAAAGACGGTGGTGAGACCAGCGATGTTGTACAGCTTAGAGACAGTGGCACTGAAGAAAAGACAAGAGGCAGAGCTGGAGATAGCAGAGCTTAAGATGTTGAGGTTCTCTTTGGAAGTGACGAGGATAGACAGGATCAGGAATGAGTACATCAGAGGGACAGCTCATGTTAGATGTTTCGGAGATAAAGTCAGAGAGGCCAGATTGAGGTGGTTTGGACATGTTCAGAGGAGAGACTGTGAATATATTGGTAGAAGGATGCTGAGGTTGGAGCTGCCAGGCAGGAGGTCTAGAGGAAGACCAAAGAGGAGATTTATGGATGTAGTGAGAGAGGACATGAAGTTAATTGGTGTGAGTGAAGAGGATGCAGAGGACAGGGTTAGATGGAGGCACATGATTCGCTGTGGCGACCCCTGAAAGGGAACAGCCGAAAGGAAAAGAAGAAGAAGCTCTCGTCCACTAAAATGATATCCGGTTTGCCGTCTACATCTGCCTTTGTTTGGTCCTGTGTTGCTCATGTGGTCTTTTGCTGTATTTTTTTGTCGGCAGTTGATTTTAAAGTTTAGTTACAAGAATGCACTTATCTGATGGTCAGCTGAGTTTGATTTGTTTATTCATGTTGTCATGTTTGGAGCAGGCTGAAACGTTTGTTCCACAGCAGACTGCCAGCTGCAGAGTGTTGGTTTCAGCTGCCGCTGTGTATCTAGATCAGTATGTATTATTAGGCTGCTGACAAAATGCACTTGTGAAATCAGCCAAGTGCTAGCAGTTGTTTTGCTGGATTCTGACATTGCCAAGAATGTGCAAAAATACATCAGATTGTGTGTGAATACAGAATACAAACATCACATTTCCCAGAAAGAACAAGATCAGCAGTTCACAAATCTCTACATATATATTTGATCTATTCTTCCACATCATCTGAAGCACACAGCATGCGCAAGTTTTGAAAAACACTCAGACACACTGCACACAGATTTCTTTGTGTGATGGCACTCTCACTGGACAGGAAACTGAGCTGCTGAGAGGCTGAAAAGATGTCATCATGATGTCATATATACATGCACAAACATGTTTCTTCTACTCCAATGTGCACAAGCCTTGTAGTCAGGGGTTGCTACAGAAACCTTAACCAAGTGTTTTACCAGTGAAACATTAATCATATTGTAGTGCCATGACCAGTTTTTTTACTTGTCATTCTTGACAGATACATGTCCAAAGGTCAATATAATACAATCGTAATTTCCAGCTTGTGTGTGGTTAAAAAAAGGGCGTAGGTTTGCATATGGACAGTAGGGACATATCTCTACCAATATTTTGGGTGGACAGAATTGTCCCTACCAATATTTGAGCGAGAGGCTACGTCACATTACTGCCTGAGATACATGTGACTATTGCTTAGCTGTTGTTTCAGAACAATCGACAAAGCTGAAAGAGAGAAAGAGACAGACAGAGAGAGTTGCAAGCCACAAACAGCTGTTTCCCTGCTGATTTTGACAGAGAATCGTTGATAAATTCAAAAAATATTGAGTGCTCTACTAGTGCTACAGTCTTATGTGAGTGCTCTGATTATAAATGTATTCTTTGATTTTGAAACAGTAGCCTTAGGGCTTGCAGTCTAGAAATGTTCAGTACATGTACGTACAAATCCTAAACACCAAATCTTAAAACTGAACTGACTATACTGAATCATCGTCACTGACAGTGCTTGCAGCATATTTCTGTATTTTGTTGTTTTCTCACTTTGCAGCATTTTTTCCTAAATGCTGCGCATCTGTTGTCAAATTGTAAGATGTTTTCTTTATTTGCATGTGCAAGTTGCAGTGCGTTGAGCTCTTAGGGCTACCATACACTTTGACATTTATGGTTTTGAGTGAATGTTTTGACCACTATTGGATGGATTGACATGGAATTTGGTACACACACACACACACACACACACACACACACACACACACACACACACACACACACACCTCTCCCTCAGGATGAATTGTAATAACTTTGATGATCCCTAAACTTTTCATCTAGTATCATCACCAGGTAAAAATGTATTTTTTTCCCCCAATACTTCGCTTTATGACCAAATAGCCACAAAACTAATGACATGCACATCAGCCTCAGCTGTACCTTGTGTGCTAATTAGTAAATGTTAGCATGCTAAAATAAGATGGTGAACATGGTACATAATATCTGCTACACATCAGCATGTAAGTGTATTTTAGCATGCTGGTGTTAGCATTTAGTTCAAAGCACTGCTGTCCTAAAAAACAGCCTCATAGACCCGCTAGCATGGCTGTAGACTCTGCCAGTTCACGCCATCAGAACTGCTTGTTGGATAGTTGAATTGCTTCGAAAACCCACTCCTCTGGCAACTTTCCGACGTGGGATTGGGGGGCATCTTGTCCGGTCATTTCTGTAACTTTCCGAAACCGACAATCAGACACTCACACCCGCTTCACGCTGTGATTACCCAGCTGTGCAGAAATGAGAAAAGAAGCAGGGTTTGAAAATCTCTCTCTACCTCTCTTTTTTATGTGTTACACAACTATTTGAAACTGAAAATATGCGCTGTTATCCCCATATTTGCCATTTACAGTATTGCGTTTCCCTCCTTTCTAACGACCGGCATTTCACTCCGCCTTCCAGAGTGGCTGTTTAGAACAGGCACAAACACCTTTGATTTGATGTGGTCAGACAACACGTCATACAAACCAGTTCTGTCTTGTTAAGACAGGATTAGCATTGACCGGAAAATCATTGTTCTTTGTTCTGTAAATGTTAAGTCTTATAATAGTTTTAAAATTTGTATGTACTGGTACATTTAAGTAATACAGGTAGTGCATTGCATTGCTGTCTTCCTTTTAAGAGGGATCACACAGAAAGTAGTTATTTCTTGACTTTACTGTGCTATACTTAATAAATGAATGGGATGTGTGCTCATCATGGTATGTGTTATGTATACTTTATTTGTTATGTCAGATAATTGAAATAATTCAGCACCCATTTCAGATTCATAATATAGCTACTTCAAAAATTGTTTGGGCCATGATAATTAGCAGACTCGGAAGCATAGCATTTGTTGCATGATCATAGTGTTAAGTGGAAAGGACAGACAGCATTAAGCAAGGGAAGTAGATGTGTGCAGGCAAAGGGAGCACTGTAAAGGAACTGTTCAGTGTTGCAGAATGTCCTTCTCACCCCAGTGAATCATTGACTTCTGATATAAGGGAGGCCAACCCTGCCCTCTCCCCGTTCCATCTCCCAACACTAACACACACCACTGACGTGTGTCATAATTTCGTCACCTGGGAGGGCAGGAGAGAGGAGAACATAGAGAAATATGGTCCAGGTGATAAACTGGGTTAGCTTTACATGGGAATCCTTGCTTTACAGGATGGTCATCACAGACTGAACCGCTAGAGAACCTCAGTGAGAGCATGCTGACAGGCTGCAAAGCCATGACAAGCCTATAGAGGGGAAAAGACCCTCTCACAGTGAGACAGAGAAAAAAAAAACGATAAAGGGATTTCAATCTGGGTTGACAGTGATTAAGAAATGAAACCCCACTGTGAAAAGGTTATCATTTATCCCCCTGTGTTGCTTTCTAGTGTCTTGGTGAGACACACACATTAACACACAAATGCACATAAACACAGCTTGAAACGTGTCTCTCTCTGGGGTTTCAGTAACAAACAAGACTAAGGAAGTTGAATTCAACAGGACAAAATCTGAGATCTCTGTCCGGTAACCTTCTGCCCATAATATACTCACAAATAGGACTTGAAATGAACACCCGCCAATCTGCCACATGGATCCAGAAGAACGCATGATTGCATTGGTCTGAAGTGGTTTTAAGCCACAACTCTCCCAGTCCTAATCACTCCAATCATCAAAAACTTTCTTGATGATGTAGTAAACCATGTAGGGAAACAGCAGCAGTTTCAAAAATTATCCACCATAATATGTAGTTACAGTTTAGCTCAATTTTGGGGAAATATAGTTAATTAGCGTTAGTACACAGAACCACTTCAACAATTCATCCAATGGCATCATTTCAGAGTCAACAATAAGCCATTTCTCTTGGTGATCAGTCAAGAGATAATGCACAAATTAGCTTTAGAGGGGAATTAACCTGAACTCAGGCAGCAAGAGATAAAATAAGGAACGATACGTAAAGTGACTGAAAGTAAATTCCAGAAAACAAAGGGGCAATGACAATACATAAAACATTTATTATTCACACTACTAACAACATACAACTATTACTACTAGACACAAAAATAAATGGATGAATGCAACCAACACCACTCACATCACCCTCCCCTTCCAAGCCTGTAGGAGAAACTACAGTGGCCTTGAAACTCACGAAAAACACAAACTGCCTTATGCAGAGCCAGTGTTTGGTTTGGCCATTCTGGGCTACTGTAGAAACATGGCAGTGCAACATGGCGACCTACATGGAAGGGGACCTGCTCCCTCTGTAGATAAAAACGGCTTATTGTAAGGTAATGAAAACAACGATTCTTACTTTCAGGGGACATAAATATTATGTTCCATTTCTGCCAATAGCTCCTCCTAAATGTTACACACTGGACCTTTAATGCATCTTTCAGCAGCTCAGAGGTTATGGGAAGCACACGTGACGTACTTTACGATTCCATATCATGATTAGGTCTATATTGAAGGGAGATCCTACTCCTAACCTAACGCTAAATTACTTTTAGTAATCTATTAGTATTAACCCCAAATATCACGGGAAAAGTAAAGCTTCTTTAATGGTATCAGATGGCCAGGGGACAAGTTGCTCTAGAAGGAAGATGCAGGCCGATTCTCCTGTGTGGGCCGCTCGGTCCCACATGCTGTGAACTCCCAGCCCACAACTGGAAACACTGGAGGATTGACAGTTTATCAGTTAGTGAAGGTTGTAAAGGACCAGTTGTCTCTTAACTTCGCTTTGATGCCATCCCTGAGTCCTGGCAGGGCCTGTTTTATGACTCAGAGGGGGGTCTCATAAACGACTAGGCTGGGGAGAAGGTCATTCATAAAATTAAAAAATCTTAATATCCATCCTACATCGACACTACAACAAAGATGACAGTGATCTAGTTTCTTGCTTGGTTAGTGGGTTTGCCTTGTTGGTGGTAATGAAAATGTCATTGACCAGCCAGGTAACACAAACACTAAGTGATGAAATTGGGCAGTATTGGTATTGACAAATGACAGGTGTAACTAGCAACAGAATGTTCATCTGAGACCAACTGCTGGTGACAGAACAGAGTTAAACCTGAAAACACGTTGTGTCATTGCTCACATATTTAAACAATTCTGTAGAGTAGGACTTGGATTATATAACAAATGTGTCTACCCACATGCAGACAGGTGGCATCCTGCAGGCACAACAGTGCATCAGAATCTCATGTTTTACTAATATTCTCTTTTTATTGAAGAGTATCTGTTATTTAAAAAAGGACAGTCGCAGAATGGTCATGTAAGAAAGAATAGACAGTGGTATTTATGTTAATTGTGGTTGTCATTGATTTTACCTGCTACAATACCATTGTAATCCTTAAAGTCCAACTGAAATGAAATTGTATGTTTTTTTTTCCTGCTACAGCATACACATCTGCTCTATAAATCATATGTCCTGTGTTCTGCTTTGAGAAAAAAAATCTGAAACCACAAGGAAAAAATCTGTATTTTGTATTTTTAGTTTCATGATGATGCCCCCTATTGTTGCATTAATCCATCGGAATAAAGGAGTAACATAATACTACTATCATAGGCAAATGGTCACACTGACATGCAACCAACCAAACAGCAGCCTGCTACATGACAAGAGCTGCTAACGCCAGTTTGCAGGCCAGATAGCTAATTAGCTAGTAAACTGTGGTACATTAAACAACATGTAAACGTACATGAAAATATATCATCAGTTTAGATGCTAGTGTGGTCCTTTCTCTTCACTACCACTGCTAACACACTGTCTGCCCATGGCTTGTAAATTACAGCATAAGTTTGTTTACTTTGTCTGGGATCAACCTGCCGCAGATCAGCCTGCAAGCTGCTGTCAAACACAAACACCACCCTCTAGCAGCTGAGCGGAGTAGCAGTATTTCTGTTATTTCCTCAAAAACTTTCTTCAGTTTAATCATTTAAAAAAAAATATTGACAATACATTTAAAATAGACATTATTTTTATCTTCAAAAATGGATGACTAGATGCAATTTTAGTTGGACTTGAAGTCTTTAAAGTCAGTTCATCTCTAATGTGTTTACATAGCAGTAAAATGGGTTGTATCAACTGGAGTTGATTTAACCTCTTACACTCCACTAAATGCCTATATCCTCAGCCGACATTACTGTCTTTCAGAGGCTGGAGCGGGCTCAGTTTTAAAGCTAGAGTGAAGATACGGTATCATATGAAACTAGATAACCTAAGGCATCCATTGGTACCAACCATGTCATGCTAGCTTCTGCTAAATAACGCTCCAAATGTAGACAAACGTTTTGCGAGGGAAAAACTGGCATGGCCATTTTCAAAGGGGTCCCTTACCTCCCTCACCTCAAGATAACTGAATGAAAATGGGGTCTATGGGTACCCACGAGTCTCCCCTTTACAGACATGCCAACTTTATGCAAATTCTATGTAGTTTTTGCATGCAGTATAAATGTATTTGAATATTTCTGCATACTGGAATCACTAAACAGTATTAGAATTGCATAAATTAGGTATGACTGGAAAGCTGTGGAGTTAATGAGCTCAACTGTATTCATGTGTGATGATGTTGGTCTCCATAGGAACCATTTCATTGTAGTGAGACCATTTTTTAAAATTGGCCCTTACTGTATAAAATAAAATTGCAACCTCTTGGATAATCACAGCCTCATGAAACTTTACAACCACAAACTAGAGATCTAGGGCATTCAGAGGATGTATGGCCTTCCTAGCTATACTGACAATCAGAGAGTTTCTGAACAAAAATATTGCCTAAAAATGCAGTTCTTACAGAAATCCCCAAATGTTGAAAGTTTTTGATACCAAATCATAGCATGACCTTTTCCTATGGTGTTCCTCAGGGTCTTGGTGTCTTAATGTGGTATCAATTTTTAAGTGGTCAAAAATGGTTAAATTTTGCACCAAATCTGTAACAAGCGGTATCAGCCCAAAAACTGTTGCAACAACTTAATTGAGCATGGGAATGACTCTCATATACTTCCATCATAATGTTATAAGCCCTTATACACTCTAAACTTTCAAATTTTGAATAGGTGCCTAACCAAAACACAATGTTTATTATAGATTTATGACTAGAAAAACTTGACACACAGTGCTGAGTTGATACTGTTGACCTGCTATCTCCCCCTAAAGATCCACTGGGTGGGTCTATGATAGGGAGGGGTGAAGTGGAAAAGGTTAAACTGGAGTTTTCAGAAATCCCCAAACCCCAAACTACTACCCTAACCCCTATCACTTTAATTGCATTCAAAGCTACACAGACAGCCGCTCAGCCACAATGAGCTAGTTAATTTAATTTGTGTCTTAAATTAGTTGTTTCAACTGCTTGTCACGTTATATGTATAGTGGCCCTATCGCACTTCATCAGGGAAATCATGCAGCTTAAAGCAGGGGTGGATCAGTCAGTAGCAGTTTTCCCAGTGGGCTGGTGGGTTTGTGTGCCTTCAAGAACATCCCCTGTATCAGATGTGTTGTTCCACTTAAACAGTCTCTCTTAAATTAACATTTTCCTGCCATCAGGTGCCAGTTGGAAATATCAGAACATGCACGCTTAAGCAAACTTAGCAATGTAAACAAGTCTTCAATTGTCAACATCACTCTAGAATCTAAAATATCAGTACTAAATGATTCATATATTGTCAGAACACCTGTTAACAGTTCACCAGTACTAAACTTAGAACATGAAACATGCTGATTTTGTAACAACCTACTTAATAAGGTGGCATTATCAATCAAGGAATTGACCTTTCGCTTAGCCCCACCCCACTTAATTACTGTTGCTACATCTGTCAAGCTTTCCAATCTAGTACTGCACATATGCAGTTTACAGTGAAAATGGTGGCAGATTACCACTAAAAATTTGTTGTAATGTTTTATACAATGGGTCCTTAACTTCAGTAGTAGACCATCTATTTTGCCGGCTAAAATGACAACTGTCGCTGTGTAGATTTTTTTTGCTGTTGCTAGCTAGCTAACATAATGCTGTGAGTTGGTTGAAAACTCTGTCTCCAGCTGAATTTTTAATGTCTTAACCTGACTTGTTTGAAATAAGAAACCCGCAAAAGAGTCCTAAATATGCATTTGATGGCTACACACATTATATTCTAATTTAGTGTTGTGTAATGATGCAAAAGAGACTAAAGCTTACACGTTCCAGACAAATAGTCAGCATCCTCATCAGTTAATGATCCATGCAGAAGACATGGAAATACAGGAGCAGCCATTTTCTTGTATTGCAGGGTACTGCTAGCAGGGTTTTTCCTGCATAAGGATATTTTTGGCACCCCCCAAGCGGTTTTATCCAGCGCCCAAGGAAAATCACCAGTGCCAAAATGATTTGAGAAAAAAAATAGCAATTCAAATCCTGTCCGAATGTATTTGATCAGCAATTTATCAAACAACTGTTGAACAAGCAGAACATAAACTTAAATACAACGTCTTAGACTTCTAGCAGTCAACTCCCCACTCATCCACCGCACTGCTATATTTTACACAAGCGGCTGATGCTGGAAGCCAGCTAAACTGCATTGTTTTGACTGGGCCTGAAAGCTCCCCTGTGAAGCTAGCGCTAATGGGAGAAAGAACTTCCTGTGATTTATCAAAATAAGCCGTTTTATTGCTCCCCTCACCTAAACCAAACTGAGTATTTCCTGTAGGCGAGAACGTGTCTGACACAGAGAAATAAAAATAAAAGTCTCTGTTCAGCATTGTGAGAAAACGCAATCAATCATCTGATCGCTCTGGTTACTCTAACCACAGCTTTCAGCTCCAAAACGTATTTGGGAGACCTCTGGTTTTAGGCTATTTTAATTGACATTAGCCTTACTCATAGCTGGTAACTAGCTAGCTTCAACTCTGCTGTGAATATTACAAGACGACGTCGTAGTTATTTCTTTTCTGTGGCAGCAAACACAACACACAGCCTTTCAGTAGAAGTAACATAACTACCCTTCACACATGGGAAAGTTGAGTTTCACAAAAAAAAACTGCTGGACTCCGTCACACACACAGAGATTACCCACAATACCACCTTTCTTACTGTGGGTGAGCTAACCAGAGGTGGAAGAAGTATTCAGATCCATTACTTAAGCAAAAGTACTAATACCAACTTTGAAAATACTCCACTACAAGTAAGAGGTCTGCATTCTAAACCTTACTAGGGTAAAAGTGTGTAATAGCAACATTTACTTAAAGCACTCATTGTGCAGTAAAATGGTTCCTGTCAGTGTTTTACTATTATATATTATGTTGTTGGATTATTATTATTGCTGCATTAATGTGTATGTTGCATTTTACTGCTGTAGATGTTTTAAGGTTGAGCTAATTTTAACTACTTTATATACTGTTGGGTAGTTTAATCTACAGCAATGCATCACATGTTTGCACTATTTGAGGATTTACAGTATGTTATTCTAGAGAAAATGTGTATATCAAGATATATTTTGTAGCATATTAGCCTAAAAATAGAGATATTATTTATAAGCCGTATAGCCCAGCCCTAACTGTATGCGGACCGATCATGCTAAGTGACATGTGTAGTCACCCTCCAAAGGCCCTGAGCGAGGAAAAACCCTGGCTAGTTAGTATTATAGAACAGTATTATGATAACATAATACTTCTCAGATGTTTACTATAGAAACATATGTTACTTAGGCAAACAAAACCAAGGTAGATTTGTGTGTTTTTGTTATTATTTTAAATATGTTTAAATTTTACATTAGAAAAAGGTTTTGAGGATGAGGACTAACTATGTGTCTGGAAAAGTCATCTTGGGTAAACTTCCCCAAATTCACTACAGAGAAGGACAGAGACTCTAACATCTACCTAAACTCTGATATAACAGTTAGTGACATCTATGACCAGTGTTACAATGCAGTTGATGTGTCAATCATGACCAGGACTTTTCTAATGTAACCTGTAACCTCACATAATAATGTAGTAAAGGAGAGGGGTTCAGTGAACGGCCAATTGGAACCAATTAAAATTTGGCCACCATTATACATATTTTTTGACAAAAATAGAAATTGCTGCACTTTCAATGATTTTTCTTCCTGAGACATGCATGGTGGTGTAGTTACTTTATGTCACAATACAGTTGATGCTAGTGAGATTAGCCTGTTTTTGTCCCTTATGCAGTAGAAAGTACTTTATTGCTGCTGTTTTCTCTCCTTTGAATTCTTTTCATATTCTGTTAGATTTAATATTGCAGAACAAATATTATCACTTAATGTACTGTCATGCATGTACCTTAAAGCAGCATAGGTTTCACCATATGGGATATACTGTAATGAAGAATCTATGTTTGACACAAACACTTACCAGCAGAAAAACAACACTTTAGAGTCAGGTGATGCACAAATGTGAAAGCTGGATTCCATGCTGGCACAGCATGCGCCGCAATAATGTGCTGCAAGTCTGTGTTTCCTGGTAGCACATGACTTGTGAACCAATACACCCCTCTAAGATGGTGAAACATCATCTGAGTGCATTCTAAGGAATGCAGCATGCTGAGTCACTAGATGGCCAACCATTTGGGTAACAGATTTGTAATCTTGACACACACATACACACACACACACACACACACACACATTAATGAGAAATCGTAGTTGCATGACATCTGATTGTAAAGGCATGAAATGTTTTCCTCATATAGAGTTTTAGCATTGCATTCACCCCTCTATACATATGTCTGGTTGAAGAAAAGCTCTCCTACATAGAGTGAGACTGAGATGACAACCCAATCAAATGTACTTTTTCCTGCCTCTGATAGTGTCTGTGCCTCATGTTTTTCCAAATTTGCCTCGACAAATTTTGTTTTATAGATGCATGTATAGGCATTTGCTGTGTCGAGGAACCCGATTAGACTTGTTTTTCCCTACAGTGTGGAAACCAGTTATTGATGTGTAATTTAGAGGTCATGGCTTGTTTCTGTTGCTTTTCTTTATTGTGGTTACATGTTTGGAACTCAGCATCCCATGTGTTTGTTGTACAAATGAGTAATAACTGGGTTGTTAATACATGGAGGCAGAAGTAAAAGGGACTAATGACTTCAGTGTAGTTGTGTATGATTTTGGTCCCTCTGAGAGGATGTGGTAAATGAGTCTCACTACCATAAGTGTAATTACTGCTACTGTGTTAAAGCATATGGGGATGGTGGGCAGCCTTAACTGTAAGTGTGGAGTTGTTGCATGGAATCTGTCAGTTGTGTAAAATCTATGACTGTATTCAGTCATGGTAACTTTTGTGTTATTACTAGCACACCATGGTTATCAAGACATATTCGGGTCAGTCAGTCAGGCCTCTATACCTGTGAGCTATCAGACTTCTTCATAGTTCAGTGCACTGGAGAAAATTTCCTCCAAATTGCATCTTCTCTTCATCCAGCTCTGTCTATTAATAAAATGAAACGACAGAGCCATTAGTGTTAACATTTCATTTTAGCTGTGAATCTTAACATCTTGGCTAGGGATTTTCATAAAGGTCCTGCAATCCTCTGAGCAGAGAATTGTGTACTATATCACCTCAAATACACCATGGGCCATTAAGTTCAGTATTAGTGTACACACAAAAGGTCATTTTGGTAACAGTAGAGTGGCAAAACAACTTAAAAATACACAAAAACATGCCCACTAACATAACTAACTTTGGTTATGTTAGGACCATTTTTGGGTATGTTTGGCGACTAAACACTTCACATAAATTGTTTTTACAATTTACAAAAGTAGAGTAAGGTTTTTCAGATGACTTCCCACAAAATACCTTGAGGCCTGTCTGTAGTGTGTAGCAACATATGTTTGTAAATGCCACACATCTAATTATTAGGACTGTTTCCACATCTACATCACTGTTTAGCAAAGCGTAAATAATGTGTTTTATTCTGAATGAATATTTTTTATTGTGCAACGTATTCAGTATTACATGCATTTGGAAGCCTATGTCGAAAACATAGTTCACTGAAAATTACCTTTTACATGTGATGACACACTGAGTGTGTTGCTGTTACGGAAAACTTATTTCTCTCTCTCAATTGGCTACTTTGTGCAGTGGGGTCCTTCAAAAGTTTTCAACCAACTTTTTTTGGGTATTTCACTTGAGAGATTGTGCTGTTTTTCTCCTGGCTGCAGGACTCAGTTGGAAAAAGGTGACGTCACATACTTCCGTGCACCAATCAGGTTTTGGTAACATTTAATTCGAAATGTAATGACAGTATGGTTTGTGTGTTTATACAGTATTGCAAAATCACTGTCTATCAAATCTGATGAAATCACACCCACAAAGTCCTGATAATGCAGATTAGCAGAGTTTTTCAGAGTTTAACACTTAATAAATAATGCCTAAGAATGTTTTTTTCCTGAAATTTGACTTTGTTGATTATTTTCGTCCCAAGTATGTAGTGTTTTTGAGAAATACTTTACAAAGTTTTCAAGGACTTGACAAATGCTTTGTCAAAATGTCTAATATGGGTAATAGTCCTTACCCCAAATAAAAGTGAAAAGTATGATCCAGTTTTTATTCTGGGGCTACTACCCACAAACTGACTTACAAACTGAGACCTCTTTTGTTCGTTTAAGCCTTAAACAAACAAAAGAGGTCTCAGTTTGTAAGTTTGAAACTTTAAGCCTTAGAGATCATATATTATAGTGTACAGTGCAATACTGTTGTAGATTGTTGACTGTGTTTTTCCTACTGACCAGGTAGCTGCTGGTTTCCTCTCATTTCTGTAAAGCATTAGAATCTACTTGCAGAGACTTTAAAAAAGGTAGAATGAATAGGATTTTCCTAAAATACAATGTATATAATTATACAAAAATGATTCCTCTCAATCATCACTAAATACACACTAGAAGTGTGTGGCAGTGTCAGTATCTGCAGAGACCCTGCCTTCTGCCTGTATTTTCTTAGTTTCTTATTTGTTTGCTGTGTTCGGAACATTTCTGGGCGTCAGCCGTGGTGTGTAGCTTCCAGCCAATTACAGTGTGCAGGCTGTGAGGTCGGGACTCTGTAAAAACGTAACAACCACGTAACATCGCTGTCTCTGTCTCTCTCCTCTGCTCAAAATCCTTCCTGCAGGGTTGTGGAGAGATGTGGGCATGTTTATTTGTTCTTTAGAATATAACCGCTGTGAAACAATCAGAAAATAACGTTTTATTTATCTGTTTCACATTTATCTGTTTGTTTGTTTCCTCACTTCATTCACTCTGTCTCCCTTGACCACACCTGCTCGCTCTCTCCCTCTCTCTAGCTCATTGAGCCAGGAGGAGGGACCAAATTTGAATCGTGTGTTTACAAACAGCAACTGACAAACCCTACTCATTCTACCTTTAAACTTGATGGCTTTAGGTAATCTATAAATACATTGTATATGTACGGTAACACATTTGAAAATGCAGACACACCAGCACATAAATGCACCAGTAGTCAGCAATATTACTATTCGAGTAAGTGGGTGGATGTGTGTTTAGGCTCATGTGCCAACCTCACTAAGAATTTAGCAGCCCAATGACAAACATACCTCAGAGTCTTTTCAATGGGTGACTGAGCCTGTGATAGAATACATGGACTTGTGCTCCAGAGCCATCAGTAGCACACTTGATAAATGAACATGTGTGGGATAGAGAGGGGATAGGTGAAGAGAGAGAGAGTTGGCGCTGCCCTCTGGTTTTGGCGCTGGGGTCTACCTCACAATTCTTAATGAGTCAGTGGCGTTGATCTGTGAAGGAAAGAGGAAATGGGCCGTTTAGGGAGAGAAACAGTCAACCTACTATGTCTTGACCATTGTCTGGGATTTAAGTGAGAAAATCAATTTGTCATGACACTTTGCCGATAAAAGCAATTCCCCCATTCTCTCTCCCCAGCCCTCATCTGATATGCACACTAGGTTTAGCACCAAGAAGGGGGTTATTGGAGTGATTAGTTGCACACTTAGCAAATACATGCTCTGTGTTTCCATATTTGGACATACTAATGTCCATATTAACAATAACACACGCTTACACACACATTGCCCAATTTGTCTTTTACATCCTTTCCTCTTCAAACTTAAAAAAATGTGTTGGCTAGTATAGGGTCAGAGACATGTAACAATGGGAAAGAGAGTGAGACTGTATGTATAAGAGAAAGTAGAATCTGGCAATGTGGATCAACCGTAACAGTCCACGGCACCATGTGTCATGAAAATGTGCCACATGATATTTCTGTCTCCCCACAGTACTTGAGGGTGGAGGGAATTTATTATCAGGCAAGAGATCCAGTCATGATGGCCAGCCTGACAAAGTTTTCCCCAGGTTCAATCAATCACACGTGTCCTCTGTGAAGAGGCACCACCACAAGGGGCCCTCGGAGGCTTTGCCAGCAGATTAGTCACAGCCAACTCTCATTTCTGCAGCTGTACCAGTACAAAGATGGAATGATGAAGTAAGGAGGGACGTGGAAGTGATAGGTGAGAAGTGGGCAAAAAGTAAATGATGGAAGGGTTGAGACAAGAGAATGGGAGAGAAAGAAGAAAAAGAAGGGATATGCTGAGAGTGAGCATAAAGGAAGGTAATACGAGGTAAAAGAGGAAGAAGAAAGGGAAACAAATCATATGTGACAGAAATAATGATGAAATGGTAGAATGACAAGGGGAAAAAAAGTACAACGAAAAATAGTAACAGAGGCATTGAAATGGATGGGAACATAGGATAGGAGTATAGCGTGTGAGTTTTCAAGGATTACTGGCACACAATTTCCTCTAAGAAACATGTTTTCATATGAAAATATGTTGGTAGCATTTTTCAATGTCCTCATTCCAGTTCATGTATAGGCATGTAATACAGTCTATTAACATAATCCTCATTTTGTTGAGTTATGACTTCATTGCTGCAGATCATTCACTAAAGGAGAACATAGTGCAAATGCACATTCATTCATTTTCTACTGTGTGCAAGCATTGCACCAAAACGGCTAACTGCTTTCAACCACCTGACATAAAATGTTGATGACTGATGTGCTCCTATTTCCCAGTTTATTTTGCTTAATTTATGCTGTGCCCCATTGAGTATTAATGTGAGGTTATAGTATCTGCCGTAATGACTACATGTCACTTGCCAAGAGGAAATAAATCAGATTAAGTACTACATCATCACCTGGTCCTTTTAGTAAGTAGTAAGCACTTACGTATTTAGGTTAAACATTAATATTTGCACACAAACTGTGTAGAGAAATTGTGTTAAAGTATTTACAGGACTATTATTGTTAATTTTTTGCATTTCAAAACAAGCTTTATTTAAGTTAATATACTGAAAACTTAATATAATATAATTAATGTATGTTTCTGATACAATCTGTTTGGCTGCGGATTAGCTTTTTTTAAGTAATTAAAAATGTCTCACATTTGTTCACCTAAGTCCTAGAAGAGTAAGCAAAGCGTACCAGCCTTTTAAATATGAACACTTTATTGAATATCATGAAGTGTTTAGACTGGATTTCAAGGTTGAGGCTTTGGCTTCTCAGCTCAGAAATGGTGCATTCTTAATGATGTTCCTGTATTGATGTAGTTACCAAAGCCTTGGGGGTAGATTCCTGATCCAGGCCAAACTGCCACAATATCTCACTGTTATCAATCTCTCCACACTCACAATAAGACTGATACACACTTGTTTGCACCAGAGCTTACTGCAGTATGTATGAAAATAGAAAGAATGTCTATTCGTGTTCTCTCATAGCAGCAAGTGTCTGTGTCTACTTCAAGATGATAAGAAGAAACTGGTACCAATTATGGCTCCTTGAACTACAATTTCCTATTGTCCATTATAGGCCCTGCTATATGCCAAGTCTACACATGCCTTTAAAAACAGGCAACACAACAGTGTCTCCCGAGAGAGCCCTTCTTTGTTAATCCCTATTAACCTCTCCAGTGAGCAGGGCGCGGGTTCGCAGTCTTGGCCACTTAAGTTTGAGCATGACCTTACTTTGTGCTTACAATTGTCTAATGTGTCTGCCACGGCTTGGCTGCTCTCCAGCTCAGATTCTCATCCACCCACCACCCCTGAGCGTGTGCAAATAGGAGAGGGAGGGCATGACCAGGTACTTGAGGAACTTTGGCTACTTTCAGGAGGTGATATATGTTGGAATGAATAGCCTATATATCAAAACTAGGGTTGCAAATGTTTGGGAAATTTCTGAAAAATTTTCCAAGGGAAGTTAAGCTTGACAATTTGGGGAGTTTTGGACATTTTGCACAATTTCAATATAAAAACATTTTAATAGTGAATTTATTTGGGGGGAAATTACACATAAAAAAACAATACTAGGTCTTATGGCATGTTTTGGTTAAAAGTATGCCCATTTAATTGAATTGCAACCATGCACTGCATTCAGTAGCGTACTCTTCCATCACATGTACAGATAATTTGCCAGCATCCCATTAAGTAGGAATTCAGTAAAATTACAACCCTCTGCATACACAGTGCATTCTCCCATCACATGTGCAGCCCACACTACTGCCAACACTACTGCACTGTCTAAGCAAAAGGACTACATGCTTTCAGGTAAGTTTTCATTATATTACTGGAGTGAATATATTTCATATTTTAATTTTATTTCAGTTAATCAGAAAATAGTAGCCTAAAGTACAGTACAAAGTACAGTTTATAACTTAACACCTTCTACTAGTTTTTGCCAGCTAGCTGTTACCATGTGGGATGTAGCTTGATTAAGCATGCTAATTGAAGAGTTTTAAATTAAATTTCTATTTCCATTCATTCTTTGTAAATCTTTTCTTTTATTAATTAATAATACAATTAATTTATTTGGCAAATTAATGGAATGGAATTTTGCAACCCTGATTAAAACTTAATATCATTAATACTGCTAAATCCATGCCCATCAGTATGTTGTAAGCACCTCCAATTCTTAGTTATTTGTTATAGGGTACCGCGCTCCTGGTCCTGCTCCTGAATTTTTATCTGAATTCTCAGAGTGTTTAATCAAGTTTAGTCCTTAAAACAGATAACGTAATTATTGTAGGTGATTTCAATATTCATGTGGACGTTGAAAATGCCTTACTACTGCATTTATCTCATTATTAGATTTGATTGGCTTTTGTCAGAGTGTACATAAATCCACTCACTGTTTTAACCACACCCTTGACCTTGTTCTGGTATATGGCATTGAAATGGAACATTTAATAGTCTTTCCACAGAATCCTTCATTATCGGACCATTATTTAATAACTTTTTAACTCCTATTACTGGACTACACGCCATTAGGCAAAAACTCCTACTCTATATGTCTATCTGATAGTGCTGTAGCTAAATTTAAGGAAGTGATGCCATCTGCATTTAATTCAATGCCATGTCTCAATATAACAGCCCCTCCCAAATTTACCATCTTGTTGATAGTGCTGCAGACTCACTGCGAACGACACTCGATTCTATCGCCCTTCTAAAAAAGAAGACAATAAAACAAAGAAGGTTAGCTCCATGGTAAACGCAAATTAAAGCAAACATCATGAAAACTTGAAAGGAAATGGCGTTTCAACAAGGACCCCATTCCAACTAGGCTGCTTAATAACAATAGTTCAATGGAGGATTTTCAGCCAGGATTTAGAGTGCATCATAGCACAGAGACAGCACTGGTGAAAATTACAAATGAACTTTTAATTGCAACAGACAATGGGCTTGTCTCTGTACTTGTCTTGTTAGATCTTAGTGCAGCATTCGACACCATTGACCATCACATCCTATTACAGAGACTGGAACGTTCAATTATCATTAAAAGGAACCACACTAAGTTGGTTTAAATCCTATCTATCAGATTGATCTCAGTTTGTACATGTTAATGGTGAGTCCTCTGTGCATGCCAAAGTTAGTCACGTAGTTCCACAAGATTCTGTGCTTGGAGCGATTCTATTCACCTTATATATGCTTCCTTTGGGTAATATTATTAGGAAACACTCCATAACCTTTCATTGTTATACAGATGATACCCAATTATATCTATCAATGATGCCAGATGAAACTAACCAGTTAGCTAAACTTCAAGCATGCCTTAAGGACATAAAAACCTAGATGACCTGTAATTTTCTGATGTTAAACTCTGACAAAACTGAAGTTATTGTACTTGGCCCCAAACACCTCAGAGACACATTATTTAAAGACATAGTTGTTCTAGATGGCATTGCCCTGGCCTCCAGCACCACCATAAGGAACCTCAGAGTTATCTTTGATCAGGATTTATCCTTTAACTCCCACATGAAACAAACTTCAAGGACTGCCTTCTTTCACCTACGCAACATTGCAAAAATCAGGCACATTCTGTCTAAAAATGATGCCGAAAAACTAGTGCATGCATTTGTTACTTCTAGGCTGTACTATTACAATTCCTTATTATCAGGCTGCCCGAATAAGTCCCTTAAGACTCTCCAGTTGATCCAGAATGCTGCGGCACGTGTACTGACAAGAACTAGGAAAAGAGATCATATTTCTTCAATATTAGCTTCTCTGCACTGGCTCCTTGTAAAATCCAGAATAGAATTTAAAATCCTTCTCCTCACCTACAAAGCTCTTAGTGGTCAGGCACCATCGTATCTTAAAGAGCTCATAATACCGTATTACCCCACTAGAACACTGCACTCCCAGGATGCAGGGTTATTTGTGGTTCCTACAGTCTCCAAAAGTAGAATGGGAGCCAGACCCTTCAGTTATCAAGCTCCTCTCTTGTGGAATCAGATCCCAGTTTGGGTTCGGGAGGCAGACACCATCTCCACATCTAAGAGTAGGCTTAAGACTTTCCTCTTTGATAAAGGTTATAGTTAGGGTTGGCTTGGTTGAGTCCTGAACCATCCCTTACTTATGCTGCTATAGGCCTAGACTGCTGGGAGACTTCCCATGATGCACCTCTTTCTCCCTCCTCTCCATCTGTATGCATTTTTATCCCATTACTGCATGTTACTAACTCGACAACTTCTCTCTCCCGTAGTTTTGTGCTTTCTCATCTCTCTCCTCTCTCCTGTCACTTTCAGCAGGTATTTCTACCTCTGGAGCTGCAGAGCTGTGGTTGTGGGCCACCTGCTGCCCCTAGGTTCCTGCTCGACAACTACTACTACAGTTGTTGGCTCTGTTACTATTATTGTCATTATTATTCCTATGACTGTCATTCCTATTATTATTAATTTATTAATATTACCACCACCATTACATTACAATTTTAAAATTCTAGGTGGTATTTGCATTGTGCCCCCCCCCCCTCAAAACCCAACACGGCAGCAGTGGATGGCCACCCACCATTGAGTCTGGTTCTGCTCAAGGTTTCTGCCTGTCAAAAGGAAGTTTTTTCTTGCCACTGTCGCCAAGTGCTTGCTCATGGTGGGAGTTGTTGGGTCTCTGTAAATATTATAAACAGTACGGTCTTACCTGGCTCTATAGCAAAAGTGCAATGAGATAACTTCTGTTATGAATTGGTGCTATATAAATAAAACTGAATTGAAAAAAAAAATAAAATGGAAAAGTTCGAAACACTCAAATAACCTTCTGAAAATATTCCTTCATTTAGCCACACAAATAAATGTAAGTGCCATATGAATGCACTGAAGAAAACCTTTATTACTCATAAATGTGAAAAGTCAAAGCTATCAAAAATAATCTAAAAACAAGATCCTAAAATCTCTGAAAATGTAATGACACATCAACACAGCGCACCGGTGGAGATTATTACAGATACTAAACAAGTGTACCATTTTATGTTCAATTTAGCTTAAGCTTTATTTTCTCAACATTTACTCCTTTATATCACAACTTTTTCATTAGACTTGTTCTGTACTTTCAACTCAGTTTTCTACCATTAAATCATTTTCTGTTCTGTTTCAGTGACTAAAAGAATAATAATGCTGCACCACTGTTTCCCACATGATTTTGTGAGACTGTGGTGGGTGGACCTC
Source organism: Siniperca chuatsi (assembly GCF_020085105.1). NCBI lineage: Eukaryota > Metazoa > Chordata > Actinopteri > Centrarchiformes > Sinipercidae > Siniperca > Siniperca chuatsi. The sequence continues at coordinate 14,454,019 of NC_058044.1, forward strand.
AGACACTCTAGGGGAGTCCGGAGGCATGCTCCCCCGGAGGAAAATTTTGAACATTTTAAAGTTAAATGCATCAATCTGATGCATTTTGAGAGCAAGCTCTAATAGTAACTAAGAGGCAGAGTGGCAAATATTTTAGAAATGGTATAAACTAAATAAGAGTTTTATGTATGCCTAAGGTTTTGTGTCATGAGTATAATTTAGCTTTACACAATTTTGATTAATCTTCTCAATGTTTGTCTTTGATTTAAGGGATCATCAGCGTTTTCTAATAGTCAAAGCAAACAGTGAGCTTTGTATTATTATTTTTTTTAACTCCAGAATAATTTCTGGTAAATGTCACTTTGTCTGATTTATGCATGATTATGCCTCACATTTAAATTCACATTTGATTCAACAGGCCCTATTTGCACCATTACCAGCTTCCGAGAGACTGTGGAAGCACCCAAGGGAGTTTGGTAAATAGGACTGGTAGTGTTCATTTCCCATGAAATGTTGATGAAAAAGCGCATGAGTAATGTCCTCAGGGAGAAAATGAGGATATTAGAAGAAAATCAAGTTGCTTTGCTGTAGAGCAGTGAATCACAGCAAAGTCATCTGAAATCTGAAGTTACAAATCTGAAGGTGTGTCACATTGTCATGAAGGTGTTGCTAAAAATCACAGCTTAATTATGAAAGTCATGCTTAGGCAAAGAAATTACTCCACAGATCCTCATGTCATCTAATTCATAATAGCCATTCATGTTGTCTGTTACAGTGGCAGTGGGACCACACAGGGTAACCCAGGTGTCCTTTTCCCCATCCCCATCCTCCAGCTCTTCCTGGGAGATTCCCAGGCTAGAAGGAATATATAATCCATACAGCATGTTCTGAGTGGTCTCCAGGGTCTCCCAGTTGAACATATATCACCTTGATGCATAGGAGCAGCGATCTAATTTCAAGTTCACCCCAGATGTACAAGTCTTCACTCAATCCTGAAATTATCTCAGGTGAGAAGAAGTCCTCTGCTTTCAATTATGGAAGGGGAAAAATAGAAAATGATTGTGGTACAAAATACTGTACAAGGACCTAGTAGACTCAAGACAACAAGGGAAGATCCAATAACTACAGTATAAGTGCAGTAGAAAGTGTGGTTTTATTGCTGTAAATTTGAATGTTTTGGGCAAATACCAAGCAACAGGACTAAGAGTCTACTGCCATGCTAGCGGCAATGTGAGGTTGTGCTTTGAGCTAAATGGTAATGTCAGTATGCTAACATGGTGATGTTTAGCAGATACAATGTGTATACAATGTTCACCATCTTAGTTTAGTATGCTAGCATGCTATAACTTGCCAATTAGCAATAAACACAAAGTACAGCTGATGGGAATGTCATTAGTTTTGATTTGGTCATAAACCAAAGTATTGGACAAATTGGAGGTTTGGCCTGATGGTAACCTCATGATGGCTAGAAGAAAAGTCAGATAATCACCAAAATCATTATGATTCATCCTCTGGGGACCATGAATGTTTGTACAAAATTTCATGGAAATCCATCCAATAGGTATTTCAGTCTGGATCAAATTGGACCGACTGACAGACCAACATTTCCATCCCTAGACCCATGCCTCCAACATAGCTAAAAATGTGGGCTGGGGCCTTTCTGTAACGAGTTTGTGTCTCCTTCCTGTCTCTGTGTGGGCTTCCTCTGGATCTTCTGGTTTCCTCTGACATTCCAAGACATACAGGTAAGGGGAATTAGAAAATCAAAATTGCCTGTAGGTGTAAATGTGATTGTGAATGTCTTTGTGTGTGTTAGGCCTGTGATAGACTGGCAGCCTGTCCAGCTTGTAACTGAACTCTTGCACCCCTGCATGCTGGGATAGGTTCCAGCTCCCTGCCATCCTGAACAAGATAGGATGGATGATGGATGTGTAGAGGATGACAGTGGAAAATGAAAAGCAGGCTTAGTTTGTAGCTTCTTGCATTAAAAAGGTTTGCGTATCAGCAGCTGGCTCACAAGTCTTTGGTAAATTCATGGAATTGACTCCAATCAGTTCAAGTGGATTAGCTTCAACGATGTAGATTACATGAAATAAAAGATACAGCTAATTAAGTAAGTTTAAGTAATTTTTCAAGCAGAAATGTGACACATTGTCTGGGTCCAGCATCTCCAGTGTGAGAAATTGTTACTTTACTATATCAATGTAAACTGAATATCTTCAGACTGTTGGTTGGACAAGACAAGGTATTTAAAGAGGTCACCTTTGGCTCTGGGTACTATTTTATTTGTCTGGAAAACATCAGTATACATATAGGCTTTGTAGTGTATTGTCTGATTTGTAGTGTATTTATCTGATTAAACAAACAACAACAACACCCCTTAACCTATAAAAGCTGGCATGTGTTATTGTGTTATTTGTTTTGTCTGTCTCCTTATGTGGGGCAGCTGTGGCTTGGTGGTAGTGCGAGTCTTCTACCCCAGCCCACAAGTCGAATTGTCCTTGGGCAAGACACTGAACCCCAAATTGCTCCCGAGGGCTGTGCCATCGGTGAATGTGTATGACTGAGTTAGTTTCTTTATTCTGATGAGCAGTTGGCAGAATGGGGTGAATGTGAAAGGTGCTATAAAAATGCAAGCTATTATTATTATTATTATTATTATTATTAATAAACAATGGGAGAAGTTCAAAATCCAGATGCACAAAGCTGATACCAAGATAGTGTTCAAGACAAAAAAAATAACAACAAAAAAAACCCTGTAACCATTGCCATAAATACTATGAAGTAGCTCAAGGTGATTGGATGCCTACATTTCTTTCAGTTCACGAAGTGTGTGGTGTTGGGTGAGGCACTGCCGATTGAGCACTTTCGTTTTTACACCAGGCCTGGTTGTGAGGAAACCCTCAGACTTTCAACCACCATCTGTGTACCCTCTGCTGCTCTCAGATGTCCTGAAGGTCTATGTGCTACAGCATTTCCATAATGGGATTTTAGAACCTAAATACACTCCATATTTTCTACATAAATCTGTTGATCAGATAGGAATAAAACATAAGCATAGCGTATAGAAGATAATCAGTTTGCCATTTTACCACGTACCACCATAAAATAGCTATATGCTGCATGCTTTAGGGTAAACTCCTCAATGCTTCCTTTGAAATTAAACTGTATAAACCAATTCTGATGAAAGTCATGGTGGTAAAGAAAAGTCATAAAAATAGTCACACCATAAAATGCTCCCATGTACAGTAGGAAATACTTGGCTGAAGGGAATGTTGATAATTACTTGTAATTACTGTGAAGTGGGTACGGTACATGTCAAGCTTGTAGCTGATCAGCTGACTTAGACAAAAGCTTGTATCTAACTTAAGATAACGAAATGTGAGGTTCTCACCACCTTCAAATAGACAAAGATAAAAAAGAATTCATTAATTGGAATGTGCATAAATTGCTAGTCGCTGTAAATTAAAATTAATATATGTTTAAAATGTCATTATTAATTTAAACTGTTGAAATGAGTTTAGATTTGCAGTTATCCTTTAACTCTCTGATGTTCTGTGTTCAACAGGATACTAATGGAATATTGATGACTTTGACCTATTTAAGACAAGCACAGAGGAGGTTAAAACAAGTAAAGAGCACTTTTGTGTTTATTCTGCTCCCTTGCTGTGCCAGGCCCCAGGTAATGTCTCTTTAACATCTTTACACAGCCAGAACTGCCTTTTCTTCCAAGAATAATCAGCTGTGCTAATAGTAAAGATGTCTTTGTCCCTTAGTTTTTAAACTGTAAATGGCCATTTAGAGAGCAATCGTACCACTTCCATTTGTTCTGATTTGCACTGAGCAGCGACATGAAGGTTGGACATGAGGTAATGAAAAATAATTTCTCATGAGGTCAATTGAAAGCATACACAAAATATTCTATAAAGTTGGTTTCTGTCAAGACATGCATTGATTTGTTCAAGGTGTTTGATAATTTTCATTAAGTCCTCAGAGGGAGCTTTCAAACCAAGCCCGGGACAGCAGTGATACATGTTTCAGTTTTCAGACAGCCTTACCCTTACTTAATGAATGGGAATGTGTATAAACATTGTGTTGATGCAGTATAAAATGGTTGTTTTCTGCCAAGAAACATCCCTTGAGAGGGGCACTTAATAAATACTGTTACTGTAAAACAACACTATTGGGGCTTAGGTGTATGCTATATAGAGCAATGAAAAATATGTTTCCTTGTATCACCCTTGCTTGTTATCCTATATTTGTCCCATTTTTCAGTCCATTATTTGATTTTTCTGGTTGCTTTTAGTAAGGATCTAAATTAATGTATTTAGAATGTAGCCCTTATTGATGTGTTGTGTTGTACACAGCAAATGTGGAGGAGGAGAGAATATTTATACCATAACCTTAGAGAAAAAATTTGAAAATTAGAGGGTCAAAAACCCATTCATTCCAAAAATGCAAGACATCAATAGTAAAATCATGCAGTGTTTCATCTATGTGAGATGTCCATGTAGTGTAAAAAAGTCCTTTGGCTTAATAATGAGCACGTATAATACCTATAATGAGCACTATAACACCTGTACCTGTGTCATCATATTCTGCTCTATAAGAAGTCACACACTCAGCGTCTCTCAAAACAATTACACTGTAGGAATTTATTTTTATTCCATTTGTGCGCTTTCCGTGCAAGTAATTGTATCTTAATATACAGGTGATTTTACCTGAATTGAAGCTGCTTGAATGGCAATTAAGGACTTTGCATTAAGAGTGTGTTCTGGCCCATTATAATTAACATTTAGATGAATGTTAGGTTTTCATTGTGGCATACTTTGAAAAGCATCAGAAGGTATTTTTTATTCTATTTTGTACTTGTTACTGCTTCGATTTACAGCACCACCATGGAACACATCTAGCTGGGGTCTAAAAACTCAAATGTGCCACAAACCATTAGCCAGTCTCACATCAATAAAAGGTGGAGCAATTTTAATCTGTGCATCTTGGTAGTAGGGCTTTCTGAAATTTTAGTTGACGATTAATTGTCATGATGTCTTGATTTTTCACCCGCGATTCTGTTTTCACAACAGCAGGTGAGCGGTGTGTGGAGGAGGCTTGTTATTAATGACGTAGCCTATAGAAATGATCAAAACCAACATGGTACCGAATGACATCGGCACCAACAGGTACACTTATAAGCTTTTACAAATCAACGGCATAAGTAGGCCCACAATAAACAGGCGACTCTCTGTGTGTGTTTCTCTGCAGAGCATGTGCAACTGTCAGTAGCCCGCATGGGAGGGGCGAAAGTAAGGAGAGATCGTCCACTAGTTAAATCGATTGTGCATGGCATCGTTCTCTTGGACAAATAAAATGCTGCAATGGTTCTCCAAATATACGGCATGGAAAAAGTGATGGAAATATGAGATTTCTTTATACACGTGGAAGGAAACGATTCTAATGATTATGCAAAATGATTGCGGTCGGCTGAAATAATCGCGATCAGGCGACTTGGTAGCATCAAAGATTTCAGTTGCTAATCACTCATTTTCTGGGTTTTGGAGAACTGATTGTGGTAGCGTAATCACAAAGGAAAACATGACGTTCATGTGGCCGTTTAGTGTAATGTTTACATGTTTTTTCTTTTCTGTTTCGAATTGATCTTGCGACTGAGCCTTTGACACGTTTCCCATAACACCCTTCTCTGCATAGACCCTAAAGATATTTACGTGTATCTTCTGAGAAGCATAATCCCAATCTTTTATTTTGTTCACATCTTTTCGGATGTGTCTTAAAATATGTGAAACCATGTATTGTTAGGTGTATATTATATATGAATCATCATTTCCTATAAAAGGTGGGACGAAGTCCTTACACTTTCACTATTTCTGAGGATAATTTTGACCATAAGGCTATTGTGTAGGTTGATGTTTTTTTAGCTGTGACAAGAAAAAAAATGTGTTAAATCTTTTAGCTTGTCCATATGACAGCACCACTGGACTCCCAATCACTCACTCATATGGCCTCAGATTATTGTCTGCTTAAATTAAACTGTGCAATTGTAATTTCCTCACCAGTGAGCTCCTGGGCCCCTTCACCTAGAAAAGGTATAATTATATTTGGCTACGTCTCTGGAGAAGATAGTGAGGACAGGCGCTTGGCTCTATTCATTTTAATGAAGGGAATGATGCAACTCTTCCCTTACATCAGTGCCTTTTGCACCCAAGGCCACTGATCCCCCCAGTAATTTCTTTACCTCAGCTTGTTGAATATGAATAACTATATTAATTTTAATAGCACATACTACCAAATAAAAAATTATATTAACCTTTTCAATATGACCTCTGAATTTACAATTTGCAAACTATTTTCTGTAGGGTGTCCACAATGGTAGAACAATTCCTTTCATGAATTCTTCTCCCAGTTCTGTTCATAAAAACTATGGGGGGGGAAATACAGTCTGCTGTTGAAGGCACCATTTCACTTAATGCACCATTTTTAAGATTGGAAGTGAGACAAAAATCCCCCAAAGGAAATCATCCTGTCACCCCTAGAACAGTGGCACAAAATGACAGACCTACCATTTTCTCTCCTCTAAATGAAAATGTCAACATATATAGATATCATGGTGGCTGACTTCACTATGCCACATTAGTTCTCCTTGAAAGGCAATGTCCAATCTGCATATTGTACACTGCCTCCATCTGACTGACAGCATTTTGCTAAATAGATAAAGATTTAATTATTAATCAGGTGTCATGTATGCTGCAGCATGTTAATAACGCCGAAGGGATAATGCAATGACCTAGTTGCTTATTTTCTGCACTATGATGAGACTTATTCAAACTTGTCTGTCAAAGCATGTCTTACCTCTGTATCTTGTGAAATTGACTAGCAGGGAAGTCTTCCTGTGTTACATAAAGTAAACCCATAATCACAAGTAAATGTCTGGTCATTAAAACAAGCAGCTCATATAAGATTTTCTAAATGAATGACTACTCTTCAATCAGCATTAACTGATTTACATGTAGGATTTGTCCTGCCATGGGAAAACACATGCACTGTGTGTGGAGTTTAATTATATTCAAAATCTTTTGAGCCAAAAGCTGAGGAGCAGAGAATATGGTGCACCCACTGAGTCTTAGCCTTTCCTTCTACCACTAAGCCCTTTTTGTTGAAATGAAAACCTGTTCTTCAGACCTTGACCAAGTCAAAACATATAGCTGTGTCTAAGCTACTGTTACATAAATGTTGCTTCTTTTATTCATTCAGGAATAACCGACTCAGTGAAAGTTGTCTGTTTCAAGGCCTTTAAGCATAAATCAAATTCAAATCTTTGCTCAACTGCCTGCTGCGGGTTATGCAATCCTCTGCAACATTTAGCTGACAGAAAAATCATGAATGAGGTCTTCAGCACTATTGTTCCTTTTGTCAAGACTACAGAATCGACACTGAACAAATATTTTTATCTTCCCATGTAACTGTGTGCAAACACATTGTCTTACAGTCTTGAAAAGACGGTTACCTCTGTGTACATGGATACCATTTGTCTCATACATAAATGCTGACTCTTTTTACGTTAAACATGCCATTTAGACACACCGTTTTTGAACCCCGCCGTAATACAGTGTATGCTGCTGTTAGATAAATGATGCAAATCAAGATACAGAGCAATCTGAATGACATAAAATTCCAACATGGGAATAGAATAGAAACCACATTTCTAGACATTTATGGCCATTGCAAGATTTATTATAGATGCAGTTCAAAGTCTTCTCTTTTGGCATCAGAGATATGAATTAGTAATCAACAGAAAAGTAATCAACTACTACTGAGAAAAGTTTTCAATAATATGGCATTTTTGCTTGATTGAAAAAACAGCTTCTCAAATTTGATAATTTGCTGCTTCTCTGTTTTGTATTATTGAAAATTGAACATCTTTTGTTTTTGGACTTTTGTTTGCATAAAACAAGCAAGTTGAAGAGATCACTATGGGAAATTGTGATGGGTCACTATTTTCTGACATTTTACAGACTAAACAAGTAACTGATTAACCAAAAAGATTAACAGATAAATTGAAAATAAAAATACTACAGCTACATGCTACAGAGCACTGTACGCCAGACACAAGAACAGTTTCTACCCACAGGCCATCACTCTGATGAACACTTAACACCAGTCACATAGTGTCAGGAACAATCCCTGTGTAATAACCCTGTGACACAAACATCTACTGTAAATTTATCTCATTATGTAAACATCACACAAAATATACGCATGGTACATACTGTATATATGGTCATATCCACCTACCTCATAAAGCAACCAGTTACATTAATCATATTTATTTCAGCACCATTTGCACTCTGCACCATTGCACTAATTGTCTTACTGTTTACAAATGTTACTATTGTTGTTTTTGTTGTACTTTTTAAAAATCTATTTGCACATAGTAGCTTAATGTTTGTTTACATTGTTGAGCTTGTTGTCCTTGTTTTTAGCTGTATTTCTGTGTATGCACATTGAGAGCAACGAAAAATCACAGTCAAAATCCTTGTATGAGTCCACATACCTGGCCAATAAAGCTGATTCTGACTCTGACTCAGTTTGGACCAATATACTGTAAGCTTGCTATCTGCTAGCATAATATTCAGCCCTGACATTACAGAGACCGCAAACCAACTCTGTTGGAAACAATGTTACAACAAACACCCATGAGGCCAAGGAAATACAGGCCTCATATGGCTTCTTACTGTGTAACGTTAACCCAAGTATCAAAAGCAGTTACTTAAAGATCGAAGGTTAGCATTAAAAGTTATGACCTCAATAATCCATCACAATTGTCTTTGGCATTGCAGTGGTTTTGTGTACTGTAGGTTGACCTTGATTCCATTTTGACTTGTAATGTATTCTGTTTAGTACTACAAACGGGGGAGAAATGAAAGAAAATACCTGAATAAAAGAGTGGCAAAACATATCAAATGCAGATGCGTCCATGCACCGGGGGTCACTGAACTGTTTGGTGAGTTTGAAAATGATGTGAATAAAATGCTTCAGCATTTACAGTCACCAGATCTAAACCCAGTTTCACATTTATGGATGATTTTGGACCAATGTGCAAGACAATGCTCTCCACCACATCACACCAAATTATAGAAACTTTCATCTTCAAATCTATTTAGTGATGTCTCTGACTGTCTCTGATGCTACATGACCTTTTATTATGTCTGGCTATGTTTGTTTTCTGCTGTACTCTGGTCTCTCTTGAGATCTTGATCTTAATGAGATTACTTGATTAAATAAAGGTTGGATATATAAATGAGGGAAGGGAGGGAGGCTTGTGGTGGCCTGACTCCATACTAAGACAGTTCATGTTGGTTTTTCCTTTAATTTGTCACTCAACTGTATATGGAGGGGGCACTAATTACAAATCATTTGCTTTTGGGAATCTTATTAAAAAACTAAAAACATGTTTTTCTATGCAGAGCTGTACCCATACATAATACATGGATGCAGCACTTCGTAACCTTTCTACCTTTATGCCACCCTCGATCCAATTTTTAATTCAGCAAGCAGCGCTCATTTATACAGGATGTTTGGTTTGTGCGCGACATCTCTAGGTCTCGTTAAAACTCCTTTTGCATGCCTACAGCAACATGTGCTTTCAAGGCCTTCCAAAAGTTCCATAAGGTAACATTTGCATGATAACTGTTCGTTCAGAGTACAAATCAGTTTGATGTGACACTCCAAATGACTTCTTGTGTCATTGCTCAGGCATATGGTTTCTCATTATCATCAACTGTTATTTCTCAAAGCAAATGTACTGGTAGTCAGATAGAAGTCATTAAGGACAAATACAAAATTGATGTGCACAACAGCAATCAGAAGGGTCATATGAGAAATATTTCCCATCAAAGGTTTTTTTTTCTTTTCACAGACTTCAAAAGAAATAATTGAAAAACAATTAAAGAAACTAGCTGCTGAGCTAGTTTATGTTTTAGTTTCACTGATTGACTGGAAAAAATTCCTCTCAGCCCTGAATGCTCCAGAGGTCCAGATTCAAACCTAGCAGGACAGATAAGCTTAAAATATTGAGGTGATGTATTTAGCAGAAGGTTTAATCAGTATTGCAGACTTTTAAAGTATCAAGTATAGTATCAACAATTGGTCCAGTCCAGTGAATGAAACCAGAAGTTCCTTGGAGCTCTTATGCTGCATATATCCCCAATTTTTTTACATAGTTTTGCCTGACCCATGCTCTTTCTTGGCTCACAAAGACCTCTAAAAACTTCATATTGATCATGGAGAACCGAAAGAATCTCGATTTCTCAGTTGAGGCACCAGAATATTTTGTTTGTTTGTTGCTGTTGTGTCACTGTGGTATCGGAATCGATGATAAAAAGAAGAGGGGGAGAGGGAGACTGAAAGCACCAGAAAAGCCACACACTCCAAAATAGACATGGCCTGCTGAGTGTTTAATCGATAACAGCAATTCAGCAATAGGCTTGCTGCAGTAGTCGGTGGTACTGGTGTTACGGCATACACCGATTACATTACTTGCCCACCGCCCCCACTCTCATTTTGCTTTTTTTTTTTTTTTTAAATAGAAATGAAAGTTTTATAGTTTATTTTCGCTTATTGCCCACGTTCAAATAAAACAAATTTGTAAAATACTAAGCATGTTATCAATACTTAGATTATAATTGTAGCGCCATAGTCTGACTAAGAGTGTCTACTTCATACAGCGGCAACAGTTTAGCGTATATCGTGCAAGAGAGCCAATAAAAACAAATGGTCAAAGTTGTCATATTGACATTTAAGGTGTGTCGATTGATTGATTTATGACGTCAACTCATGCATTGAGTAACATTAAAGTAAAACATTCCATCTTAAAAGTTGCTGGTAGCTGCCAGAAGCCTTTGAGCGGCAGTCTACAGACTGCTAATCATACTTTCATTCACCATTCACTCCTCTGACAGTTTCTTTATTTGTGATGCATTTGAAAAGAAACATTACAAAGCCAGCCTTTTAAACTTGGCCAGCTTGTGCTGCATCCACAATGCCTGCAGGAAATGAAAGCTTGCTTAGCTATGTTTTCATAACCTAGCTTTTTATTTTTTATTTTTTTAGCTTGACCGCTGCATGCACTGCAACGTTTCCTCAGAATGGATGTTTCCAATGCGGCTTCATTTGCAAGTAAGTAAATGAAATCATTTAAAACACAAACTACTTGTGCCACGCTAATTACAACCTACTACATCCATGGTATACTACTTTAGATGCTAGATGTTTGGCTGACTGATGCGTAATATTGTCAACATGATGAAACTATTCATAAAGTCAGTCTAACATTTGATGTGGTCAGTTAGTTGCCTAATGTATGTAACCTTGCTACATAACCTTCAGAACGGGCCACAACTTAACCATGCATCATAGGTGTGCTCCCGTACTTTAACAAATAGCACTACACTTCTGTAAACTTTGTCTGATGAAGGTAGCATCTGGAGGCAACACCTCCAATCAACACACACACCTTCAAGTGTCCCACAAGAGAGAGGCTGCCAAAATGGGCCCCGCACTGCTACTGATATTGGGCGTCATCAACAAATATCTTTTCTTGTAAAATGTCCGGTGTAAATCGGTTGTCACGAGTTTATTAATCGGTGGGAAAATTTCCTCACCATGACATCCCTATTCAGCAACAGATTTAAGTTTTAGTTTTGTTTAGGTCACTGAGCAGTGATTGATTTTTGGACCACTTGGGGGCAGCGAAAAAAAAGTTGTGAACACAACATTAAAATATGACCTTTTAAATTGATAAGACGAACTTATTACTTGTTTACACGTCCAGCAGTTTTACAGAGCAACATCATCATTATGTTGGAGTCGTATTTCTGGTCACCAGGCAAATTTAAGTCCAATATTTACTCTGTTACCTCTGTTTTTGGTCTCTACCAACTCCCGAGGGAAATATCTGGCCATTTGGTGCTTAGCAGGTAGTGTATGGAGGGTTTTTTAAACTTTTGCGCTGAAAACAGCTGCCTGCTGCAACCACTATAAGAGCGGTGAACCAAACAGTAAAGCTGAAACATGCTATAACGCTCCGTGAAGCCGAGGGGAGCTGCAGATTCGGGTAATAATTCTCTGTTGGTTCGTCACTACGAGCCACGCCTCTCACATTGTCATTTCATACATTTATAATTAAAAATATAAATTACAGCCACTTTACACATCAGTATGAAAAGAAATTCCCATCATAATTCCAACATTATGGACATATAGCTGACTTGACACATCACAGTTTGTCTAAAATATTTTTTGCATCTGTCTCAATTAAGTGACTTTTAAATACTAAGAAATAGCAGACAGAGAGTGTTGATAGCATCTATAGGAGCTAAGGAGGTAAACAGGTGAATAGTGACCAATAACCATCCATTGGACTGAACTGCCATATGCAATCTACATTAATGCACACACATACAAACATCCTTCCATGTGCACAGCCACATACTAATACATACTACATAATAGCTTAATTACAGTAATTGCTAGAGTAAAAATGAGACATGAGTAAAAAGAGTAAAATATTATGTTCAATATAGTAGTGATAAAAAGCAGGGCTGCAGATGAAAGCTATAATAACTGTAGATGCTTTGCTGTACAACAGACAGGCATTTTTATCTCCTAAAGGCACTGCAAGTCCTCTTCACAAAACAGCGAGATACGTTGCCTTGCAACCAACATATTGTGAAAAGGGGCTATTTGTTATTACCAGGGAGACAGAGGAAAAATGTGGTTTGATAATGAAATTGAATCTTGTCCCACAGCAACAGGGAAGTTGAAGTTTTGAAAGAAAGAGGTGCATACATGAATGCTTTGACCTACTGCATGTTATGAGAGAAACCTTGGGGTGTTACTCCCACCAGTTCACCCCTCAACAATTTGTTTATGCTGATGTAGAGCAGCTAATTAGTGCTTGACTCCTGTGTTAAAATAGCCTGTTAGCACAAATACCTGCCTCTTATATGTGCTAAGCTACACTAACTGGTGGACGTGACTTGGGTTCTTGTAGTGAAAGAATACTTTGTGGACCAACAATGCCTTGCAGCCTTCCATGATGTGATCATTTTCACGCTGCCTGCATTTGTCTATCGAGAGCATAGTGCTCCCCTCTGATCACTGTTTGTGGTTAGAAATTTAAATTTTAATGCAACGCTGTGAGGTATATTAACAATTATGCAAATATATAAGAATACCTGATAAGATCTTTCCAGCTGTTCTTGAGTGCAGGGGCATAAGTAAAATGTGTTCAGGCAATTTCAGCATGTGGGGAATTGGGGGAAATAAAAGCACTTATGTATATAATATACTGTACCATAAACTATACTGCACAGGGAATACCAGAATGTTCATGTTTATTAGGGAAATCTATATAATGGGGGTATCTAAGGCTGTATATATTTATGTACAGTTGCAAAGTCATTTGATGAAAAGAAACTGTAAACAATAAAAACTATAAATCAGGGACATACAGAAAATAAATCATGATGGAATTCAAGCATATTTGCAACTGTAATTGCTCTAAACAATGTGACATATTCAAAACTTATTTTACTGTTATAGTGTAAATAGACAAACATTAATATCTGAAACTTATGTTCTAATCCAGAGTGTGTCTGTATGTGGCAAACGTGTAAAATAGTAATCCGTCACAAGCCCAAGGTAGAAATCTTCAGATTGCTAGTTTTGTTCAGTTAATAATCCAAAATCCATTTAATTTACACCGGCATAAAATAAAATATGGGACAGCAGTGAATGTTTACATTTCTGTTTGGTGTTCTCAAACAACTCAAAAATTGTAAATATATATATATATATATATATATATATATATATATATATATATATATATATATATATATATATATATATATATATATATATATATATATATACATACATACATACATACATACATACATACACACACACTTTTTTTTTTAATTAATTAATTTTTTTTGCTGCTAATCGTTTCACAGTTCCATATATACACACATTTCCCACAAAAAATGTTCAGAATCCCAGAGTTGGTACGTTGCTGCAGGGTATAAGAATTTTTTAAATTTTGATTTCTGTTTTAAACGTTCATTGAAGTTCTTTTTTGAATTTAAATCTCAACTTTATTAATGAATTTATGAAAATGTGGTGAGCCTTTACTACAGCTTTACCTGAGTTTTGACTAGTCTTACTGCAGAACTGTAATTCTTTTGTATAAACACCTTAATCCTATTAGCTGAATACGCAACAGATTTGCCAATGTCTGGACTCAGCACAAAACTCCAACCTACACATACACTGCAACAGCTCATTGTTTGGTGTGTATTTACATTCAGGTTACTATTTTCTGACATTACAGAGTACACTTTTAACATAATGGATATGGATATTTTTTACTTACTCAACATTAAAATTTTGGATCACAGCATTTCATCTTTTATCATAATTTTTTAGCTTGATCAAAGTTATGTTTCAGACATTCATTCATATTGGAGCCTCTATGAAGCCGCATGAGGACATGTTAATTCAACAATCAACTGTTAACTTGAGAATACAAGAGAAAGCATTGCTCCACTGCACTTATGCTGTTTTACCCCACCAAGGTTTTCACCGTACTACAGCCATCTCACCTTATCAAGGTAATCGATTTGCAGCAGCTTGCTCAGAAGATCAATAACTGGTTTAGATGCAAAGTGCCACCTCACAGTTATGCTGCCTGTATATTTATTTTGACAGTTAATAAAATTGGCAGCTCAGGCAATTTGAGAAAAAAAAACTACAATGGCTCATCCTGAAATGACGTGTTTTCAGCTGTGTGCTCTCTCAAGTTTTTACTTCTTACTTTTTTGCAGCTAAACCTATTTTTACACTGTGTTTGTGTCCCGGTAATGATAAACAGGGCTTAAAGTTACATATTTTATCCATACTAGATACAGAACTTAAAGTTTTCCTTTCTGTTCATTATGTGACACTATATAAGTATAAGATTAACACATAGAATACATTAGTATTAATTGGTTCATTTCTCTGATTGTGTAATTGTTACCTGTGCAGTAAGTTTATCTCATTATATATACACAGAGTGTAGAAATGCAGTGCGTGAAGCGGAAATCTGAAATACCTTAACAGTGTATTTAGAAGATAATAAATGTGTGTAGTCTATATGGATTAACAACTAAATAGATGCAGTACAGCATTGAACAAAATTCAACACTGATTATAACACCTCTACAAAGGCTAATCTTTAAACATGCAGGAATCCTAGTTAAATGTAATACCTTTTAAGCTCGTTTTTAAGACCCTTTCCATACATTTTATGACCTCATCACCACTTCGAATTGAGTGACTAATGCAGAGGTTATTAGAAAGAGTAATATCAGTAATCAGGCATGCAATTGACAAAGGACAAAAAGCAGGAAAATACAGAGCACAGCATGGTTGCTGTGGTTTGATGTTATTTGACTAAAAACTATGCATTTTCCCATAATTTTAGACTATTATCATTACAATATTTATTTAAAAAAAAACACAGGTTGTAGTCACATTGCACTCAGACATTAGCAAGAAAAAAAGTGAAACAAATATTCTCACTGATGAAGTAAGCGGGATGTCCTTAAATAATCCTTCACATTTTTGTGAGTGATCGCACTGTGTGCCAAAAAATAATAATCAGAAAATTACATTGGTTAAACAAGGCTTATAGTGAAGGGATTTGAACTGCGATTTGCTCATCCTCCCAAAGTCAGGGTGAATCCATAACCAGCTGTAGGGGTGGGTATTGATAGGATTTTATCTTTATCTTATCCATACTCTTACCGGTTCTTTTTCATTACTACATAATTGGGGTTTATTTTATATCAGTTTTAAAAAAGAATAAATTCTGAACAGATTAGAATTGAGTTATATTTTAAATATAACTAAATATTGATTCTAGAGGAGCAACAGCAAACTTCACAACAGCAAAATCACTATATACACTCAATAATATTTCATTGGAAACAAATCTGAAATGTCAATAAAATAAATAGCCTAATATTCCTGACATCAAAATAATGAGTGAAGTTTAGAAAGAATGAAGAACACAGACATCAGTCAGGAGGAGGAAGGAGTGATACTGGAGGAGCTCCTGTCGTCTGTCCTCCTCCCTCTGCTGCAAGTAGCCTAAGTTATCACTTGTAGAGAGAGGAGGTGCTGGTTTGGAGGGGGGACAAGATTCGTGGCAGACACTGTTTGGCTACATACTGATAGCTTTCATTTTAGCTTGTTCGTAACAATTAGCTATTAGCTTAACAAGCGCACTGGTTGTAACAACAACTGCGGACAAAGCAGGTCAAAAAAAAAAAAAAGGAAAATGGCATTTAAGACTTTTTAAAATACTTTTTAAGACCCCACAGACAACCTATTAAAAGTAGGATATCAAAGGAATCAGCCACCGAGTTTCAGAGTCTTGTTGCTCCAAGGCAGGAATTATACCACGGCCAAACAGCCAGTGCCGTTGCTACCCCGGAGTGTGGCCGTAATGCCCCTTCTAAAATTAACTACCCACACAGCCAATTTGGCATGCCCTGTTTTGAACTGACCTTTGTGCCATTAAAAAAAAGTTGCAGATGTCCTCATTTAAAACTACATGCAACGCAGCAAATCAACTCCAGTGCCTCCGTCATCACGCTGGACATCAACAGGAGCACGAGACTGATTTCTCTCACTCCCGCAGATATAGCTGTGTTAACGTAAACAGCAAACCAAACCATGGACCATCAATGCAGCTAAAACTTTACCAGGATACTGCTGCATGGTGTTGACTAACTATGAACGTATATCGAGTTTATAACTTGTGAGACGTTACTTTTTTCAGCGCAATGTCACAAAAGAAGCGCACATATGGTATTTTTTTCCCTAAAATGCTACAACATATATCTCTCCAGCACCAAACAGGAAGCAGCAAACTGGTTAGTTACTTTGGTAACAGCTGACAAAACCGTCACACACGTGATAGATGGTGAACAGTGTAAAGAGCCGATGTTTAAATCGGCGTGTATCTGATCCACCAACCAGATCCTATTTTAGTGAGTTCGCCTCTCTTCTCCCACTAAAATAGCAGAGCTAACCAACGGAGGCTGGTAGCGAGTCATTTTTGTGACTGCTCCTATGATCTCAGACTCAAATGCTAATAGTTGCATGGGTGTTAAATCTTGTTCAAATATATTTTGAGCACCCTTAGCCCATTAATACACTTTATTTTATCATTAAAATATAACAATATAATGAATTGTTCACATTTTAAACAATCACACAGCATTTTGTGGAAAAGTCAAGAATTCAGTGTACAGTTTAAATTAACTCAGTACTGTGTTTCAATACATTGACTCCTCCATATCGTGTACTGTTTTGTCTTCATGCAATGTAATTATCACTTACTGTTATTGCACCATTGGTTTTGGCCTCTATGCTCTACATTTTGGCTGCAATGCCCCAATACATTTGTATTTACCAAAGGCCAAAGTGGCCTTGCACTAAAAATGACTTAATTCCAGGCCTGTTGCTCATTCTCTTATAATTTCCTATACTGTGCTGTTGCACTGCAAATCCAGGAAGATGCAGGCTGCATGTATTCACATTTTTTTTGTTCTTGCCAGCTTGTCATGAATATCTGAATACAGCTTAAACCAGCTTCATCACCAAAACAACACATAGACACTCCTAGTGTATGGCATTTTGACGATTTAATTTATAGATCTAAAAGCAGTGGTGGTTCCAGTATAACAATGTAAAAATACTCCATTACAAGTAAAGGTTCTGTATTCAAAACTAAAAGTACATAAGTATTGTCAGCTAAATGTACTTAAACTATCAAACGTAAAAGCACTTGATTGTTAATACTGCTGCAACAATGTGTAAGTAGCATTTCATTTTTGTAGCTGGTTGAGCTGTAGCTAGATTACCTACTTTATACACAGTTAGGTAATTTTGTCCACTAGTTTCCAAGCTAGGGGCTAGCTCCCTTCAAAGAGTCACAAGATAAATCTGGGGGATTGTGAGATGATAAAATGGGTGGGAAAAAAGAAGGATCAAAGTTCTTTTACACAAGTTTTTATTTTAAGATTTTTAAGATCTCTCAACTTTTCTTTTTGTGAAATAATGGATAATTTTACTTCTTTGGGCCTCAAACAGTTATTTAAATGAAAGAATCTAAAAAGTCTAGAGAGGAAATCTCTCTTTGGTGGAACTGCTAACAACTCAGACATCTGAAATGTGACAAGAGGCCCCACTTAGACATTGTTTTTTTTGTAAGGAGATAAAGAGGTCAGAACTAGTTTAATCTTTAACAATGCACTTTATTTTGTAGTCAGCGTATGTCTTTATGTAATATAAATATACTGGAGTAAAAAGTACAATGTTTCCCTCTGAAATGTAGTGGAGTAGAAGTATAAAGTAGCATAGGATGGAAATACTCAAGAAAAGTACCTAAAAATTGTACTTAAGTACAGTACTTTCCACCACTGTCTAAAAGGCCAAAGCTGTTCTTCAAATCAAGAGGTTTAAAAGGTACAATTTTTAAGATTTTATTGTATGCTGTATACTTTTCGATCAGCAGAGAGTAAAGTTTAATAACGGTTGTGTCTCCCTTTTATTTTTGTGATTAACTGTCCATGGGGTCTTGATGTTCAAGTTTAAGTTTATCTGTAAAGCACAATCTCTACAGAAACTATTCAAAGTGCTTTTCAGAGTGATACATCTTTATCCTTTGGCTTCATTTCATCTTTGATATTTAATTGGAACTTGTGAATAAATGCTTTTTATAAATAAATTTGATAATTCATAAAAAGATGACTGATAAATACAAAATAACCAGTTCATTACTATACCTACCACTAACAGTTGTAGTAGTAGGAGTAAAAAGAGCTGTGTTCCCTTATAATAAATTGAACTAAAAAGACATTGGGACATTTGTTCCTTCCTGTCCTTTATATTACTGTGCCATTTTTTAAACAAGAGCCAAGCTTCAAAATTTATAAAAACCATCACATGTTCTACTTCTCTCCAAACCTGCTGACTTACCAGCGAGTCTAAAATTGGAGCACATTGCTGGGCAACCGCACTCAGGTCCTAATCTGAAAGGAACTGGCATATGCAATGGCCCTCAAGGGACTCTTTCAGTCTTGGACATCTCAATAGGTGCAGAACCAATGTGGCTATCCACAATGTGCACATATGCACAAGCATGGCTACAGTGAGTGAAGCAGTGTTGTTAAGCATTACTTTATGAAGCGTGGTGTTCGAGTGCAATGACCAGCCTCTGGGAGAAAGAGAGAGAAATAAGAGGGGTTAAGGAGAGATACTTCTTGAGAGACAATGAAAAATATAATGACAGAGGGATAATGGGTCAAACGGGAAGACAGACACAAAGAGATGGGGACAAAAAGAGAAAAAAAACAACTATTATTTGGTTTTGGTTTGTGAGACTACAGATTGCATTTTTACCTTCAGAAACAAATTAAACCAAATGTCGCAGCATATACAATATCTGCAAAAAAGGCTGTGATATCAGGGTAACCCAAGGAAAAACTGATTTCACTTACCAGCGTTACTTTACTAAACACAAGCATGTAAAGCTCAAGACTCCTCCAATGAAGTATTGTGTGGCCTCTATAAAATACAGCAGTGCACATGTCCTGTGTGAGCTTAACCTTGAGATATTAAATATTTTTAAACTTTTAAACTATATTAGTCACACATTTCCTTGGGGAGGCAAGTCAGGCTAAGCCCAAGGCGAACATTGCTTTGGGACTCCCACTGCCTCCCAAGATTCAACACTAATGTCCCTTGGTGCACCTCTTCGTCATTTATCATACTATCAAGCGACCCATATAAGAGTACATTTGAAAAGCTCTGAGCATACTTCAAGAAAAAAAAAACCCCTTGGGAATTTCTGTAGAGATGGATGCGAAGGTGTAGAGGCTTTTCCTTTATTTAAAAATCTAATAATTCCTTCACTATTGATAAAATGGCTAAACGTGATGTTGCACGCATGAATTTAGTGTTAATGAGTTGTATCATTCCTATTATTACATATTTTTCAGCTTCCTAGATACAGAATGGCCTTATTAAAAATTGTACCAACAAAAACATTTTCATGGCTCTACTGATCCAGTTATTACATCCTGATCTGAATTCTGTTGTTAAGCAAAAGAAAAGACACAACTAAACAAATAAATAAATACCTAATTACTGTCTGGTGGTAAGTCTGTTGTCTGGCAATTACATACTTGGCACAAACCAATGATAAACTTTTAAGCTGGGTGAAATCGATAAATTCTGCCTTGTTTTTGCACATTTTAAAAACTTAAATCTGTGACATTTCCCATGCTCTGCATCAGCGAGAGCTCTACAGCAAAGATGGCGGAATTGTTGTGGAAAACTATGTGGAAGCCTGCTGTTTCTTTGAATCAATCACTTCAAAACGTAGACCTCAGCTGGCAAAGTGTGATACTACTAGGCTTCTGCTTAATTTTGAAGCATGAAAACAAAAACATAATGTGAATATGTTGCTTCCAGGGCACTGGCTCCGTGTTTATTGGACAGTCAGGATGAGTGCGACATGGCAGGTAATGACAAACTCTTCAGGATGCATTTTCAACCTTGTTTATTCTCACTTGTTTGACAGAATAGATAACCTTTAAGTGGACCTATTATGCTTTCCTTTATTTTCTGTCATAGTCTATATATAATATTACAATGTCAGATGTTGAATGCAACCGCAAGGGGGCACAAGCCAGTGTCTTCTTGTGCCAGTCCCAAGTCTGGATAAATGCAGAGGGTTGTGTCAGGAAGGGCATCCGACGTAAAACACGTGCCAAATTAAAAATGCAAATCGTGAAAATTACTTCCATACCGGATCGGTCGGGGCCCGGGTTAACAACGACCGCCACCGGTGCTGTTGACCTACAGGGTACCGGTGGACTACTGTTGGTCGAAGACGAAGAAGGAGAGGAGGAAGGTGTGTCCATAGGCAGAGAGAGAAGAGGAAAGCTAAGAATGTAGTACTGATAGTAGGGACTTTGAATGTTGGGACTATGACAGGGAAGGCTAGAGTTGATTGACATGATGCAGAGAAGGAAGGTAGACATACTGTGTGTCCAGGAGACCAGGTGGAAAGGCTAGAAGCTTAGGAGCAGGGTTCAAGTTGTTCTACCATGGGTCAGATAGGAAGAGAAACGGAGTAGGAGTTATCCTGAAAGAGGAGTTTGTAAGGAATGTTCTAGAGGTGAAAAGAGACAGGTTGATGAGTCTGAAGCTGGAAATTGAAGGGGTGATGTTCAATGTTGTGAGTGGTTATGCCCCACAGGTAGGATGTGAGTTAGAAGAGAAGGAGAAATTCTGGAGTGAGTTAGATGAAGTGATGCAGAGCATCCCCAGAGGTGAGAGAGTGGTGATTGGTGCAGATTTCAATGGGCATGTAGGTGAAGGGAACAGAGGTGATGAGAATGTGATGGGCAGGTTTGGTCTTCAGGACAGGAACGCAGAAGGACAGATGGTGGTAGACTTTGCAAAGAGGATGGAAATGGCTGTAGTGAACACTTTCTTCCAGAAGAGGCTGGAACATAGTGTGACATATAAGAGCGGAGGTAGAAGCACTCAGGTGGACTACATCTTGTGTAGACGTTGTAATCTGAAAGAGACCAGTGACTGTAAAGTAGTGGTAGGGGAGAGTGTAGCCAGGCAACACAGGATGGTAGTGTGTAAAATGACTCTGGTGGTGAGGAAGATGAAGAGGACAAAGGCAGAGCAGAGGACGAAGTGGTGGAAGTTGAAAAAGGAAGAATGTCGTGTAGTTTTCAGGGAGGAGCTGAGACAGACTCTGGGTGGTCAGGAAGTGCTCCCAGATGACTGGACCACTACAGCTACTGTGATCAGGGAGACAGGTAGGAGGGTACTCGGTGTGTCATCTGGAAAGAGGAAGTGCAGGAGTGTATACAGAGAAAGAGGTTAGCTAAGAAGAAGTGGGACACTGAGAGGACTGAAGAGAGTAGACAGGAGTACAGGGAGATGCAGCGTAAGGTGAAGGTAGAGGTGGCAAAGGCCAAACAAAGAGCATATGAGGACTTGTATGCTAGGTTGGACACTAAAGAGGGAGAGGTGGATTTGTACAGGTTGGCCAGACAAAGAGATAGAGATGGGAAGGATGTGCAGCAGGTTAGGGTGATTAAAGATAAGGATGGAAATGTATTGATAGGTGCCAGGAGTGTGATGGGAAGATGGAAGGAGTACTTTGAAGAGTTGATGAAGAGGAAAATGAAAGGGAACGAAGAGTAGAAGAGGTGACTGGTGTGGAGCAGGAAGTAGCAAAGATTAGCAAGAGTGAAGTGAGGAGGACGTTGAAGAGGATGAAGAGTGGAAAGGCAGTTGGTCCTGATGACATACCTGTGGAGGTATGGAAGTGTCTAGGAGAGGTGGCATTAGAGTTTCTGACTAGTTTGTTTAACAAGATCTTGGAGAGTGAGAGGATGACCGAGGAATGGAGAAGTGTACTGGTGCCAATTTTTAAGAACAAGGGAGATGTGCAGAGCTGTGGCATCTACAGAGGAATAAAGCTGATGAGCCATACAATGAAGTTGTGGGAAAGAGTAGTGGAAGCTAAGCTAAGGGCAGAGGTGAGCATTTGTGAGCAGCAATATGGTTTCATGCCTAGAAAGAGTACAACCGATGCAAGAAGGTCATAGGGAGTTGCATTGTGTCTTCGTAGATTTAGAGAAAGCGTATGACAGGGTGCCGAGAGAGGAGCTGTGGTATTGTATGAGGAAGTCTGGAGTGGCAGAGAAGTATGTTAGAGTGGTGCAGGACATGTATGAGAGCTGTAAGACCGTGGTGAGGTGTGCTGTAGGTGTGACAGAGGAGTTCAAGGTGGAGGTGGGTCTGCATCAAGGATCGGCTCTGAGCCCCTTCTTGTTTGCTCTGGTGATAGACAGGCTGACAGATGAGGTCAGACAGGAATCTCCATGGACTATGATGTTTGCGGATGACATTGTGATTTGTAGTGAGAGCAGGGAGCAGGTGGAGGAAAATCTAGAGAGATGGAGGTCTGCTCTGTAAATCAGAGGAATGAAGCTTAGCCGCAGTAAGACAGAATACATGTGTGTCAATGAGAGGGACCCAGGTGGAACGGTGAGGTTACAGGGAGCAGAGGTGAAGAAGGTGCAGGACTTTAAGTACTTAGGGCCAATGGTTCAGAGCAATGGAGACTGTGGAAAAGAGGTGAAGAGG
Source organism: Siniperca chuatsi (assembly GCF_020085105.1). Classification (NCBI taxonomy): domain Eukaryota; kingdom Metazoa; phylum Chordata; class Actinopteri; order Centrarchiformes; family Sinipercidae; genus Siniperca; species Siniperca chuatsi. The sequence continues at coordinate 14,477,311 of NC_058044.1, forward strand.
CGAGTGCAAGCAGGTTGGAATGGGTGGAGAAAAGTGTCAGGTGTGTTGTGTGATAAAAGAGTATCAGCAAAAATGAAAGGAAAGGTGTTCAAGACGGTGGTGAGACCAGTGATGTTGTACAGCTTAGAGACAGTGGCACTAAAGAAAAGACAAGAGGCAGAGCTGGAGGTAGCAGAGCTTAAGATGTTGAGGTTCTCTGTGGGAGTGACGAGGATGGACAGGATCAGGAATGAGTACATCAGAGGGACAGCTCATGTTAGATGTTTCAGAGATAAAGTCAGAGAGGCCAGATTGAGGTGGTTTGGACATGTTTAGAGGAGAGACTGTGAATATATTGGTAGAAGGATGCTGAGGTTGGAGCTGCCAGGCAAGAGGTCTAGAGGAAGACCAAAGAGGAGATTTATGGATGTAGTAAGAGAGGACATGAAGTTAATTGGTGTGAGTGAAGAGGATGCAGAAGACAGGGTTAGATGGAGGCACATGATTCGCTGTGGCGACCCCTGAAAGTTAACAGCTGAAAGAAAGAAGAAGAAGAAGACAATGTCAGATGTTGATATTAAATGTGGCCAAAGTTTCAAATAATGAAAAAGCTCAGGGTTCAGAATACTTTGAATACTAGATTTCCAATCCGGTTTATCTTGGCACAGATGTCCTTATATGGTCATCTGCTCATGATCTGCTCCAGGCACAGCACGCCCATGAAGTACAGGGACGCGTCCATCCACCCGCTCAGTCTGTCTCATTTATTCGACCACTCTGCTCATAGCGCTTTCTCTAGCACTGGCACAGCGCTAAAACCAAGTGTGGAGATAGGTCTGGCTATGCAAGACTACTCTAGTAAGAGAAGGTCAGTAAGATGACAATAGCAGGGGGTAATTTAATTATTCCCCTGCATGACTTTAAAAGTATAAACGTGTTGGTACAGAAGTTGGACTGACATTTTGAAAGATGAAATATTTCAATTCTAAACTTCAAACACAGCACCATCAGTGCTTGAATGGTTCAAATCCCCAGACTGTCTGGGAGGATGTGATGACTAACCCTCCTCCTCCTTGCAGTGGCTGTGTGGTATATTGAATATCTGAATATCATTTTGATTAGGAAAATGGTAACTTTGTGCCAATATACAAGCAATTCCACAGAAATTCTATACATTACTGTCAGGGACCATATATGTGCTTGTGTTGATAGCACCACTGAAACATTAGACAAATGTGTTGTACATTATCAGGCCATATCATGCTTTACATATTTATCCCACAGTAATTGATTATATCCTGTCATACACTTTGTGATACTAAACAGGGTTTCCCAACCCCCAGACTAGTATCAGGCCAAGCAACATTTGCCACCGACCTGTGAGGAAATAATGAATAATAATTAGTAATATAACTTTATAGGCTCATATAGGCTGTGTTGCAATTACCTTAAACCTGGCTATGTCTGTTGTCAGTCTGTGCTCCATCTTTCCTCACCATTCCCTGTCAAACCCACAACAAAAGAATATGGATTTTGAACTAAAGTGGGTCATCAGTGCACAAGGTAATCAGTCCGTTACCACCCACTTAGCTACAGGATCTGCATTTGATGTGTTCTTATTAGTGTTGAAAAGTGGGAGTTACTTCAGGAGGTTAGGGGAGATCAAAGGCTTAGCATATGTTACAATATCCCAATGCAAAAATAGGAAGGTGCTTCTGGTCTCACTGAATAAGAGACTACTGCCATGCAATCATAAACAGCAGAAGTAATCATGCTTACATTCATTAATTCATTCACTGTGATTAAAAATGATGATCGCAGCGATCAGCGATTTCAGGGTGGGTGGAGGGTGGTTTGGAGGAGGGATCCAATGGCCAAGCAAAAGATCTCAGGCGGACTGCCCAAGGTCTGGAAAGGTCCGGGACAGAAAACCTCAGGGGGACAGCCCAATGTCAGGACAGAGGAGCAAAGCAGGTCAGGGGGGCGACCAGGAGGCAGGGCTGAAGGACTGAGCAGGTCCGGGGGATGACCAGATGTGTGGAGCAACTCAGGAGGTCGGCGACGAAGCCGAAAACCATAGGAGGTCAAGGAGGACAGGATGCCGGTGGCGAAAACCAAAGCTCTCTGGAGGCCGGCGACAAAAGCAGAAACCCTCTGGGGGTTTAACAGGATGCCAACGGCAAGGACCGAAGGCCTCTGGAGGTCTGACGGGATGCCAGCGGCGAAGGCAGAAGGGCTTTGGAGGTTTGACGGGAGGCCGGTGGCGAAGGCGGAACCCCTCTGGAGGCCGGCGGCACAGCTGGAGATCAAGACTGGGGTCTAACGACTGGAGATCTGAGCTGGAGGCCAGCGACAGGACAACTGGACTGGAGGCTGGAGACAGGACAGCAGGACTGGAGGCCGGAGACTGGACAACAGAACTGGAGGCCGGAGACTGGACAACAGGACTCCTAACCTCATTAAATTATATATTTTTTTACAGTAGTTAGTTGGTTCCAACAGCATTGACCGTAGTTCATTGCACGTCATTCATGTCAGTGTGGTATTAAAAGCAAACGTTCGCTGGTAAGGCATGAAATTAGTTTGAAAGTTGTAATTGTAACTATTAACAACATTTGTTGTTAATAGTCTTCAACATTCTAAAACCATTCATATGATTCATTAATTTAGGGTGTGCTGGGTGCTAGGGTGTCAATGCTCCTCAACCATTCTGTATTTGTCATTTTGAATTCCTTTGTAGAAGTTAGGGCTGCTCGATTATGTCAAAAATCATAATCCTGATTATTTTGATCAATATTAAGATCACGATCATTTAACACGATTACTCATTGACTTAGGAAACATGCATTTATTGAACTTTGAAAAAAAACTTTTCAAATGCTTAATTTATTTTTTAATTATTATTATTGTATATGCATTACCCCAAATAGCCCATGAAATAAGAAACAGTAATCAAATATTATTAACTTTAAATGGTATCTTAGAGCGCAAGTGAATGCAGTGTTTCCCCGAGGTTGACCGCTTTGGGGTTACATAACGCTAAAATGCAACCATGGTGTTCTGTTGATGTAGTGACATAAACCAACGTTGAGTAAGAAAAGTATAAATACGTCATTTGTTAAGCTGTGAGTAGAGGAAAAGTCTGCTAGGCTAATTTATGCAATGTAAAATGCCTTAGGCTTAAGCTAATAATGGTGACTAGCAAGTTATAGTAGGTATAACCCCCGTCATCTTGGCTCGAGCTGAATGCCACAGCCTGGCAGAGTGAGTTTGGGCTTGTACAGAGGGTCGAGAGCACATCACTGTAAAAGAAAGCGGTGCGCTGGGTTTATAACACAAGACAAAATGAGAGCATAATTGCAAAACAGAATGTGGCACAATAATCTTTTTATTTCGGTTATCATGTTTTCACAATAGTTGAAAGGCAAAATCGTAACTGAAAATGAAATTCGATTTATCACCCAGCCCTAGCAGAGGTGTTACTCTGGTGACCAGTCATTCTGATTTCAGCCTAAGAGCACTGATGTTGCCCCACCTTTCTACTACAAGCCCATTGTGTCCCTCCTTGAGGGAGGCCGGAGATCTCCTTGAGGATCAGAATATATTCAGAGAAAAGATGAGAAGACATGGAGCCCAGCAAGAAATAACCAAATGATAGTGACCCTGCTTGACAAGGGCAATGTGCCCAAAAGCAAAATAAACGAACAGCGCTGTGGCTTCATGGTGACGTTATACCATAAATAAACAGCCCATTCTAAAGGAATAAAAGTATCAGAGTTTGCATTGACCCTCTCACTCAGCCAGCAGCTATATTCTTACAGCTTCTATAATGTTCTTAATAAGCATCACCCAGCATTTGTCTCAAAATAATCAATGTAAATAATCAATGAGAACGCTTTAAGGAAAATTCGTCAGATATGTTTGAACTGATACCATCAATCTGTGATTCCTCTGCATTCCAGAGTTATTTTGTGATAAATTACTTTTTGTTTTACCTACATTTGCTGAACCAAATTTGCATACTTCCCCTTCTGGTAAACTTTTCCAGAATGCCTTCCGACAACCCACAAAGACTGGGAATAAGCATCCATTTGTGAGGGAAATTTGTCTAAACTTAACTTTACTGTAAAATCAGTCCACATATTAAGTTATTTGTCATATCACTCTTCTGTTCAGCAAGTGGGTTGGAGGATTTACTGCAATGGATGACCTGTGGCTCTGAAGTTTCAAGTCTCTGCAAGCTGATTTTTATACTGTACTGAATGGAAACCATTTGCTGTCTGTAGCATATTAATATTCAACATAGTTCTAGCATACAACAGTGAAGATGTTTGGCAGTAATTTTAAGATTATTTTTACATGAATTGTCGGTGAACATATTAATAAAAATAAGATACGCAAAAATTATTTTCAGTTTGTTTCCAAATACAAATACTATTCAACAAAGTCGTTAAAAACACATATTTGTGTAAAATGTTTAATTTGTGGCCAAAATCAAACTATCCACTGGCTGTGCAATTACGGTTTAGTGGATATTTTTAATTTTTAACATGATGTTCTATTGGCTGAATGAATGTGATGAATCCATATGGATGTATTATAATTTGTGGTTTTTCAAATACTGTCTTTACATTTGGGAACATCCCTATCTAAGACACAAGGAAAAATATATCCTTTCATCAAAATGTTTACTCAACTTGATGCTTGACCAGTTTCTGATTTGTTGCTGTCATCCCTAGGGGCATGATTAAATTATAGCGAGCAAAGCTTGTTGTGGAGAAAACATTAAAGCTGCAGTGAACAGATACCCCCATTTTCCATTTTCCTTCATTGTATATTGCCACAAATATGCTTTACCACCTTTTCAGGAAATTGCATTTACAATAAGGTTATCAAATAAGTACTTTTTACCGCTCAGCTTTGGCAGAAAACCTCTCTTCACCCTCCCTTTAAAGATCACATCTCAGCTCAGATACAGGATTACTGGTGTAGAATTAGGAGAGGATTACACATTGGCTGAAAGGGACGAATGTGTTCTGTACATTGGCCCAGAACGTTGCTAAGGACTTTGAGAAGTGAATTCAGGTTTGTCTCCACTAGTAGCAAAGCATTTATTTCCTTTTACTGTTTAAAGGACTAACACCTTTCTCTCATACTTATTAAACATGATTGTCTCTAGGTGAAATCTTACTTATTGGCTCAGTAAGCAAGGTGTGCCACAAAGGATATGGACAAAGGACTTGGCTCAGGTGATTGGTTTCACAGCTCAGAAGTTACATCTACACAACTTAATGTGTAGTAATGCTGTAATGTGTCTGTACAAATGATTGAAAAGAATAGTTCAACATTGTGGGAAATGCGCTTAAAACACTTTCTTGCTGAGATTTAAATGATCAATATCACTCTCATGCCTGTGTGTAATATGGAGCCAGAGTTAGCAGGCCATTAGCTTAACTTAGCATAAAGACTAGAAGCAAGAGGAAACAGTTACCCTGGCTCTCTGTGTTCAAAAATATGCCTAGAAGCACCTCTTAAGCTCACTAATTAACAAGTATCTCATTTGTTTATTCCATTGGCAAGTTAGAGATGTAAAAACTGCAATTTGTAGTTTTAGAGTGATTTACGAGCTGAAACTTTTCTTGACTAACAGTTAATCTATTCGCCCATTTCTGTATAGCATCTCTGCTGGTATCATGGCAACCTTAGGGCACAAACACGGTCCACATAAGTACATGAACACAAATGACAACACGTGGCTCAGCCAGCACAACCACGCGACCCCAGTACTGCACGTACACGCTTACGCACCGGTGGAGGTAACAAACATCAGTCCTCAAGGGAGCGATATAGAGCTAATCAGAGCATTTCCATGACCTTTTCAATTGCATTCTTGCCTGAATGAAGAGGTGAGGAAGTGTCATAAACTTGCTGATGCACAAGGACATGTTCAGCTAGAGCATCGTCAAACTGGTCAGCTTTCTCTAGCTGCAACGCTCAGACTGCAGCTTGTGTCTGAGATGCATTAACAGGGCTCCAGACTAACCTTTTACATTAGTGGCACAGGTACTTTTTCATTTAGGTGCAGCAGCACAAAATTTAGGTCCATCCAATAGTACATTTTAAGCGTTACCTTTTTTATCCATTATACACATTGGTAATTTCTTAACACATATGTAAATGTTTGTAAACAGGAATAAATGTGCAGGGCAGGGGGGTTCCTGCCACATACCTGTCATGGCACAAGACGTGTTTCTTGAAGACATTGTGCATTTTTAACATTTCAATTCGGAACATCAATGCTCAGACAGCAAAAGCACTGTTCCCTGTAATGATGCCTGGATCGCGGGGCCTGCGGCTAATCTGGAGATCGGGTGGGCCGGGTCATAAAAATGAACATTCTGATTAATAGCAGATGGGTTGAGGGTGGGTGAAGTAGGGTGAAGCTTCTCCCCATTAATAGAGACGCTGTGCGCATTTACGCACGAGGCACAGCAGCGTAACTTTTTTAATAATTGATTATTTAAATCTCCCGACATGGCGACAGGATCCATCAGGATCTAATGTTAATTCATGTTCTGTGTTCTTCTACACATCCAAAAGGTCACACACACACACACAGTCCAGATTCATACAGTGAAACTGTTTGGAGTAAAGCAGCTGTCCTCCTGATAAATCTTGAGCTCCATCAGAGCTGTCTAAATTATTTCAGAAGCTAAGTTTAATTCGGTTTCCTCTGGAGAGTTTTTTCTGTCCTGTCAAGTTTATAACTACAGTTTTTAGTTTTGCTGCTTAAATGTTCCATGATATTTGCTGTGACATTACTGCACACATGGAAACGTTTAAGATTACCACCAGCAGCTTCTCTAATCATTAAGGTAAATCCTTAAAGACTCACATCTATACAATACACAATAAAGAAATCACATGGAAAGCTTGCACTGCTCAACATTATTTCAACGGTAATTTAGCGTACAGGGACCAGTAGAGATGAAGTGAAATGTCCATGCTGGTGCAGATCTCTTATCAGAGAAAGTTATTCATTTAGGTGGGTGGCGGGATGACTTGAGTGTACATGCAGATGCGGATCACATCAGATCCGATCACCAGCCATATCACCAATGCACACCCAGTTGGTGTTTGTTAAAAAATGTTTTTATAAAAAAAAAAATTCCAGACTTGCTAAATTTCAGGCTAGACTAGTCCAATGAAAATGTTTAGTTGCATTTGTTTAGCCGCATATGCGACCAAAAAGCTAAGCGCTTCCCAGCTCCAGCTCCATACTCGATACATGAGTGCAAATTACCCAAGATGTCAAACTATTTCTTCAAGTGCTCCTTGATCACATAAATCAGAAACCAAATCAATAATTGATCATACCTTGACATACTTACTATATATATAGTATACACGCTTGCCAGTGTGACCCATATCTGGGTCTTGCCTGACGAGGGCATGGCGAGTGTCTCTCATAAGCTAGTATGTCCTCTTTCAGTTATGCACCTCTTTGAAGCCCCCCCAGGCTTGGAAGGCCAGGAGGGGGATCAAAGCTGTAACAGAATAATTTGTCCACCGTGCGTGTCAGTTTTAAGAAGTTCCAAGCCATTTCATCTACAAATAAAAACACAACAAAAAAGGTAGTGGGGGGGGAAAGCTATAACAAAGTGACGTGCTTCTCACTCCTGCCTTTTATCAGATATTTCTGTTGCCACCAAACATTAATGTCACTGTTCTGCAATTCTGCAATGGTGCATGGAGATTCATAGAGAGGGGTAATTACTTGAGTGCGCTTTCAAGCTGTTTTTCTCCTGTCACAAAGTTAAGTGACTTTTCATTTATTTCTTTTTCTGTTCCATAATTAACACATGGTCATCTCTTTGCAATATGCTACAAAATGCTTTATCTGAGGGACCTGCTAGTTTATCAGCCCATTTCGAATTGTTGATTGTTAATTGTTTATGGATGCATGGGGCAGGGGGGTAAATTGCAGGAAGTAAGCATCTTATATTGGTTGTCACATTTAAGTGCATGTACACTTCATATCTGCTGTGCTTCAATGATTACTCATTAACATCCATTTATCATTTAATGTCAGGCTCATTTATTCACTCTTAGATTACATAAATCGCCCCAGAGCATGCTACAAGTGCATGCTAATGGCCATGCTGTTTCCATTGGCACTTGTGGTTTTAAAAGGCAACATTTCTTATCAATTCTCAGAATGCCTGAGATGAAGGTAAATGATGGTGCTGCTGTTAGTGTGTGAGGTACAAGCAGCTACCACAAGCACCTTAACTGAAAGGTTTCATATCACATTTGCATCACAGTTTGCCTTTTCTTTTATTTGTTTATTCGCAGGCTTATTACAGATTTTTACAATTAATATTCCATTATCAAGTCACAGACTGTTTTGGAGATAAAGCAACCAGGACATTTTTGTTACCAGAACACCCTATTTTATATTTCCAGTAAATGTCACTTTGTCACTTCAGACATATCTAGAGCAAAGCATAGTAACTAAGTACGGATGTCAATGATTAATTCATTATTGGTTCATTACTATTAATAATTCAAATCGATAAATTATTTTTATTTAAATCTTGAATATTTAATAAATCAAAACATATTTTAAACCTACAACGTATAAGACGAGGGACCTGTGGTGTAAACTGTCAGAATATATACTGTGGTTTTGATGTAGTATCTGGCTGCATCAGTAGGTGGAGCTACAGGTGTGTGTGCACACCACCTGAAAGCGCCTGCACACATGGAATAAACAAGCACCCCTCTTCCACTGCCCACCATAGATGAAAATGGCTCGCTGTGCTAACTGTGGCAGTCCTGACAGCTACCGAACTCCTCTGACTGACTAACCAGTTAGTACGTGTCGTTGACTCCTCAACATAAAGTAATATTGTGAATGAGTTGATGTCTGGCAGCTATACAGGAGGTTCATGCTGATGCCAAACTACCAGGATCAACAAAAGAATCTAACAATAACACTAAATCAACGCAGCGCGTCAGACAGCAGCTGCAGTGCTAACATCAAGCTCTTTCCAACATCAAATTCCTTCTGGTGTAAATCCAATCGACTGGTAGAAGTGAAATGTTGTCTCCCTGGGCTAGTAAAGTTGGTAGGACAGTATTTGTGCATACATAAAATTTATTAAACTTTTAAAAGTAAAAAAATATAAAGGCTCATTCTGTCAGAAAGCCTCGCGTTTATGTTGGCAAGTTTGAGCTTTTCTCAACTATGGCACATAAAAATTGATCTGTGTATCATGATTTAAAGAGCAAGCACTGATAATGTATTGGTTAATTAGTTACAGCATTTTTATGAGAGGGCCCTGATTTAATTATGTCTAAATCGCAGAGCTGCACAGACATTAAAATTCACCCAATAGAACCATAACATACTGCCCTACTGCTGTATCTGAGTCACCGGCTCTGAGCCTAGCTACTGTACTAATGTTGTGCTTCCTCTGTGTGTGTGTGTGGGTGTGTAACTGTTATCCCCTAAAAAATGTTCTCTAATTTACTTTGACTTTAAGTGTAATCTATATCGGATCATACACTATTATCATTAGAAAACTGTAAAAGTAACAGTATTGTAATAGTAGCAGCAACAGTAAATCAAGTCGTTCAACTGAATCCCACTGTGCTCTATGCATTTTTGCTTTCAATATATGTTTGGCCGGCTCCTCGGGTATATCCACCTGTATGATGGTGAAAATTATAAAGTGTTTGTATTCCAGAGAGGAAACTTAACTCGTGCCTTGCAGTAATACAGATAAGATGTGCACTGAGGGAAATGTATGTAAGCCCTGTGAATGTGTACACATTTTATTTATTTAAAATAAATCCGCAAATGTATCCATTTATTTTGAAGACACACACACACACATATACATACGCACATTAGTGGCTAAGTTGTGTTTTCTTCCCAATTTTTTTCTCCTCATCTACTGGTAAACAGCATCTTCTTGCAGCAGAAACAATGCAAAATGAAATCCAGGTGAAAATTTGATTGAACCCATCTGCTCCTTTTGAAACATTTTTTGGTGTCGTTTTTATTTTTTTAGAAAAGTAATAATAAAAAGTAAAACATCTAAATGTGCCTTACTCATGTAGTATATTTTACTTTGGTGACATGGAGACATCCTTATTCTGGGTTAAACCTGTAAAGCTGTACACATACTGAATGTACATCAGTGCTCTGCGTAATGTTTTGTAGAACAAGCTATACCATTTTAGCTGACAACTAGTCTAAATGTAATCTTTTCGTCAGCAACTTTGTCCTGCTACAAATGCTTACAGGACAGCTGAGCAATGTAATCCCCAGCATGTTATTATTATATGACTGTTTTTATTATTATTATTATTTTATTATATAGGATTATTGGGAGCTTACTCAAAGAAATTACCAATTACCTAAGCGTGAATCCAATTAGGAGCAGTCCTAATTCACAAAAATGTATTTGTTAGTAAGAACACGTCAGTGGCCTGCACGTTTTGTGAAACAAGTGCACCTTATTTTTCTCATGCAGTTTTTACCTTTACCAATTACTTTTAACAATTGCAAGAGATCAAGAAAATAAAAAATAGAAAACATCCAATAATAGTGCTGTACACAATCTGTTTGACATGCTGTAAGTGTCTGACCAAAATGTTTTTTACAAAGTCAATACTGCATACAAGAAAGAGGCAAAGCAGAAAATAATTTTGTGAAGGAGGAGTCAGCATAGTTACATCGTCATTTGGAGTCATTGGATTATGGATTTATTTTTGGCATTATTCTCTAAAATAGTTAGTCAAATAATAATAGTCAAACCTATGACTCAAGAGCCCCCTGAGTCACAGGGCACTGTGGCCAAAATATGCAGGCTATGACACCACCTGTTTATTTCCTCATTAGTGGTAACAATGACATCAGAAGGTCAATGGTTGCCTAAACAAAGGAGGGGCCCATATAAACACTTAGTGTCCACATATTACTTCCATCATCCTCAGAGAGATATACATCACATCTTCAGCAAACATTGCTCATAATACCTAACCATATTATTGTGCTACCTCTCTTCTCCCCCTTGTACCTCATTCAATTATTCATTCTCTGCTAGCGTCTCTGCTTGTATTATTGAAGGTTTGCCCAGCTGGCCAGTAGTGCAACAGATAAGCAACAATTAAGATTATAATATCAGTGCCACTGAGTACACTGATAGGGCTGACTAGCTTGTTTAATAAAGCTGGGTGGCTGTAATGGCTACAATCGTCCAAATCTACAAGACAAAACAAAAACTGCTGCATCAAGAGATTTATGTTATAATCTTTTAAAAAATGTATGTAAACACATCGACTTGATGGAAAACATCATGTGATCAAGAAAAGATATGAAGGGTGATTTCTTATGAAGTTAGAAAAACGAAAATGCAACATGACTAGACACGTTTTCAAGAGAGTGCACTGGGCAACTACATTAGACATGTTTAAAGAGTAAATTAATACCCCCTGAAAATCTCGTTTTTGCTGACCTCCATTGGTTTAACTTCTCACCTTACTGCAGTGATGTACAGGTGTACTCCACGAGCCTGTGACATCACTATTGGGTGTGGTTACAGGTGCAACAGAGCACACAGAGGTGAAACAGGCTCAAAACTTTCAACCAGAGAGGGCGGTGAAACACTGCTTTTCAACCTGGTGTTAAGTTACTCTTTAAACAACTCTCTTCTAATCAATCTGAACCAATCATGTATAATGTGTAATACAGTACATGTCTATGAGATCTTGCAAGGACTGGTGCAAATTCTTTGGCATCATGGCCATTTAACTTGAGGCACACCGCACTCTCAACTTTTTGGAATCTGATTGCTTCAGAGGGTAGGTAGAACATTTTGTCAACTTTTATGTTTTAACTTGGAACAATAAAACCTACATATCCTGTATTTACTGTTAATATTAAAGTCAGCACGGCACAAAGACTCCCACAAAGGTCAGAAAACATTTTTAAACCATAATGATTTAATATTTGTAAAACTTTCTAAGAGCCTAGAAAAGCTAGTTTTGTGTACGACACCATCTTAGTGTAAAGTCTTTGATATAAGTCACTTGAATGAGACACCGATGTACATATGTAAGGACAATACAACACAGCAGGCAATATACACGTGCTGGGCGAGCACACATTACATTTGAACAGGGAAGTTATTATCCTTTACCAAATCTGTTTCTCCTTTAAAGTCCCTGAAAATTTAGCTTTGAAGTATTTCTCTATCATTTACTATTCATGACTGAAAAAACAACAAATCAAAGTTACAATAAAAACATCGTTAGGTATTACTTAAGAGTTAAACACTCAGCTAATCTGCTTCATCAAGACTGTGTAGGTGTAGTTTGATCAGATTTGATTGACAGTGACCAAACAACCCACCAACTGTCATCAGACTTTGTTTCAAATGTTAAATCTTGATTGGTGCACAGAAGTACATCACCTATTCCTAAATGAGCCCCGCCCACTTCAAACAGGTGAGAAGAGCTTAGAGAAAAAAAAAAAGACAGGAATCTCTCATGTGAAAACACCAAAACTGTTCTAGCGTTGGCAGAAAGTAACATAGTAAGAAGCTGGTTGAGAAAATGTGTTTTCAGGGCCTTTAATACATCCATGTGTGCAATACATAACAGTAGATAAATACTAGAACATTTGGTAGAAAAAAGGATTGAGTTTTTTGGGGTTTTTTTTTTTTTGCTTTCCTCTGTGGCAATATAGTAGCAAAGTGGAAAGATGTATTTCAGGCATCCAGGATTTCAGTAGAAAAAGTCATTTTCTGCATAGACAGTGTATTATGGCAATTGGAGACTTGGATTTGCATTAAACCCTACTGTTTAAGTCATTAAAAAATGAGCTACATTCAACAATTTGTCAATTCAGTTGTGAATTCTTCAGGAAAATATTTATAACCAAATACACTAACATAACCCTATGGCACCATCAAAGAGTAACTAACCACACTCAATGATGTCACAGTGCGCTGACATATCACAATCGCTGTGTACACAACTACACAGCAAGATGAGGTCAGGAAAGACACCATTTTTAAGCGGGGTGTTGCTTAATGCTCTTTTAACTGACCAGGAGACTCTTACAGAACTTGAGATTACCATTGAAATGTTCAAATGCATATTTACGGTGGGGAAAATACTTGTGGAACCTGTGGCTCAATCCACTTACTTAATAATCTATAGCACTTTCAAACAGTGACAGTAACAACTCGCGCTGTCTGATGACACCCTGCTCCAGTTGTTGATGCTGGTTTGAGAGCAGAACATCAGAGCACTGCACTGACACTGAGCTGACTAAGAGCAGGTAAATCTGTCTCTTTAGGTTCAGTTTATGTCCACAATTTTAATACTGTATAAATATATCATACATTAAATAGTTTGGTTACTCCTGCTGCCTCTGATCTATGTAAAGATCAAGCAATCCTACTATGTAGTTCTATTAAAACACTGAATGAAGCATGATCATCCATATATATACACTGAATAGAAAGAGAGAGAATATGATCTTTTCTTTTTTTGTTTTAAAAAGTAGTGGCAATGGACAGTTCTGTGCTTACAAAACCTGTGCCTTCCAGAATTGACTGAATCTTCAATTTTTTTCTCTAGTTCTAGTTTTGTTTTAGTTTTCTAGTAAATTTTCATACATTTCATAAATCAAAAGCAATTTAATTTATGCATTGGTGCAGAACAAATTGGCAGTTAAATTAAATACTGGTGCTTAATATTTTATATTTCGTGTTTAGTATTTATCTCAGTTTCTTGATATTCAGCTTTGGCCCTGGCCATGAATTTTCATTTCAGGTTATCATTAATACATCCACCCTTACATATATACATACCTTTTCAGGCTTTTATTTTACATAACTGAAAGGATGCAGAGAAAATCATTCACATAATTTAAAACTAACTAAAAAATATTTCTATATTACATAATACATGGCTTTTATCAATGCCTATGAATTTTAGTAAGCTTGTGTGGTGGTAAGGAAAAAACATCAAAGCTACAAGAGATTGGTAATATAACTCAGCACAACAGTGGATTCACTGCAACAAACAGATGTCTACAGACTATACAAAGAAAAAAAAAATTCCACTAATGTCAAAAAAACCTATGTAGAATGCAAAGATCACATATGCATCTTTCCATCTTTCCTCTCTGTCCCATCAGCAACAAAGACACTTGACAAGCTTTTGCTCAAATTCATTTGAGAAGGCAACCAACCATTTTCTCTGGTTGAGGTACCATGATTCAAGATATGAGAAATATGAGAAAAACCTCGCAAACTCAGTGTACAGTAATAAGGAAAACGCTGTGCTTAAAAATTCAGTAAACTGCACAGGGCATGAAGAGAACAATCATTAAAAGCTTAGTTCTGTCAATCATGTAGCTACCACAACAGCCCACTGGTAGTTTTACCTGTGGGTGTCATTTGCCATTGAATAGACCAGACCTCTTTAGCAAGGTGCTCTGATGCACTGACTTGCAGATGCATGAAAGAGTCTGTGAGTTAAAATTTTGAGTGGTCGCAATTCGTGCGAGTGGCACGAATGCGACCACACATTTCAACCACAATGGTTAACGCAGTAAACGTGGTTGCGGTACGACGGGAAAGTTATGTGTATTGCTGGCAACTCTAAACTTGTTACCTGGTCAACACAGTTTAAGCTTGAAACTTTGAAGTTGCACAACGACAGTAAGAAACACAAAACTTGCAGGGGCTGATGCATGACCCGAAACACTGAGCCCCTTCCGACTACTTTTCAGCGGATGGAAAAGAGTAACTGCTCAACGGAGGAGAATGAAACGGTCATCAAGTTCAACACGTCTTATAACATTGCGAAACAGGAAGTCCCGTTCATAGATTAATACCATGCTGTACCAAAAAATAAATAAATGAAAGGGTGCGACCAAAAGATGTGCTGATGCGACCAACTGAGAAAGTTGGTAGCAGTGGAAAAGTGTCTGGAGCCTTGTTAAACCTTGTTCAACTTTCTTTCAAATGATGAACAGGTGGAGAGACACTCCATCATACATGGTGCTTCAGGAGATGAAAGTCACTTAGAGGTTCAAGATGTATCAAGATGTCTATTTTAGTTGCGGACATTGGCTTTGAGTTTACTCCCACAGCATTATAAGTGCGTGTGTCATCTCTTGAATCTTGTTTCGACAGCTGATGCCATAGCTGCAGAAGCTATGAAACATACAAGAGGAAAAAATAAAAATACACCATGGCTTTTGATGTAGAGCATTCAGTGACACCTGCTGGAACTCTCTGTACCTGTTTGTTGAAAGAGCAAGGAGAAAATGCAATCTGTAATGAATATACAACTTTAAAGATAAAGATGTTTGTCAGAACTTGAATACTTTTCCTGTTCCTGCCTACTACTCACAGTTGTTATACATGCTGTGTGATCATCTTAATTGAGTTTGCTGATTTTGCTTAAGTCATCTCATCAAACACAGTGTGTAGATCCCTTTGCGAAACATAGGAGAAACATTTTGGAGATGTCGTGAGAAACTCTGAGCTGACTGCTACAGCTATATTCCTACCCAATATCAGGACATCCTGGCCAACAGAGGAAAGCATGCTTATAAAATCGTGATGTTTGGACAGTAATTTTGTCAAAGGGCTTCACTACATGAAAAAAATGAACTCCAATTACAGTTACCAGTTAACAGCAGCCACTGTGTGATGAAAACGACTTCATTGCATTCATGGAGTCAGGAAACTTAGAAACAGAAAGGTTGGATAAGTGTCTTCATGTCAAGCCACAGGAGGAATTCATCTTTAGCTTTCCTTACCTCAAATAAGAAGCTGTCTCTCAAAATCAACATACTGTAGGTCTCCCCGTGTTTACTTTTGTGCTTGAGGTCTCATCACACTCCATTGTTGCAAGTGTTGTTGATGCCATTATTTTTAATTTAACTGTTCTGAATCAAATTTAGCAATGTTTAAACACAGGGGAATTTTATCCTTTGAATAGGGTCCATTAAGCAGAGATACCATCCTCAAATGATCAAAACATGTAGCTGGAGATAAAATGTTTCTCAGTTTTCTGCTAAACATGATGTTTGCACAAACAAATCTAATGATTATCAAGCTGGCTTCAATTACAAGCATTCAACATATGACTGTGGTAAGAAGACAGCATGTCCTATTTATAGTGTTGCTCTCTGCGTAGTCATTTTTGAGTCACAGATGTATGGCTAACTGAATCACTGACTAGGGATGCGCTGATCCAATACACCGGATCGCGGTATCAGCGCAGATACTGACCTTATTAATTGATTGGAGATCAGCTGTGATGTGACCAATCCACGTTAAATACAGTTTAAATATCAGTCTCATTATAAAAGTTCAGCTATAAGTTACATTTATTCAGTCAAGGCGGGCCTCAGTTTTTAGTGCCACCGCAATCTCTGGCCTCATGTTACATCACATAAAATGACTCCAATGGGTTCCATGCATTGATTTATACAGATTTGGGGAAAAGAGAGCACCAGTATTGGAATTCTGTATTGGCAGTTACGGAGTTGAGGTATCAGAATCAGTATCAGGAGCGAAAATGTTGGATTATTGCATCCCTATTTTTGACTTCTATATGATTCTTTGATTTGTTTTAACTTTGTTTACAATAAGATTTTTTTTCTATTTTTGCCAGATGTGAAAAGTATTTGGTGACTGAAATAGGCAATAGGATTTGTTCTGCCAAAAATGTTTGAAAATAAACATTCTGCTCCTTAGATGTGATAGCATGGCACCTGTATTGCTCTTAGAAAGCAGGTTGTTTCATCTTGTTTTGGGCCCCTAATGGCTTCTTATCACCTTTTGAACAATCATATCCCCAAATGTCTGATCAAGAAATTTCCTTTGTGTGCAAAACAAATGATTTGCCTTTACAGCTATTTGACTATTTAGGCTAACATTTTTGATGGCTATGTCGATTCTACTAATACTAAGTCATTTTCTGCCATCTCCTGACTGTGGAATTAATTTGCAATATACTGTGGTGCTATTCTTTAAATTGTTAAATAATAAATCTGGCACTGATTGGTCAAGGTACATCCATCCATCTATCCAGCTATTACCTAAACTGCTTGTTCTGTTCAGGGTCGCAGAGAGCTGGAGCCTATCCTAGCCTACTGGGGGGGAGGTGTAGTACACCCTGGACAGGTCGCCAGTGTCACAGCAACAAAGCAACAAATGGTCAAAATATGTGGAGGTTTCCCATCAGAGGTATCATGCCAGTAATGTCTCCAGACAGAAGCAAGTTTAAAGCAAAAAAAAAAAAAAAAAAAAAAAAAAAGTATTGTTCTAGAGCCTACTTACACTCACAAGCTGTTCCTCCACACACACTCACACTCACACAGGCTTATTCAGAGCCAGTCTGACAGCTTGGTCCTGTGATGCAGAAAGTGATAAGCTCATCTCCAAGTCTCTGTGGTACTGGGAAAAGAGAGAAAATGAGAAAGAGAAAGAGAGCGAATGAAAGAAGGAAATGAGACCAGTGGAGCCAGCAAAAAGGAGGGAGAGTAGGGCAAGACAGGAGAAAGAAAGAGACAAAATGAGAAAGCAGCAATGAGAGCGCATCACATTTGGGCTTGCAGACCTGAGCCCAAATGAGAGGACAATGTAGATGAGTAAATGATCCTCATTTGGACTCCAGCATGTAATCACAGAGTAGCCATTTCCCGAGAAATACAATTCCAAGTCTGCCATTTACAATAAGAAAACAGAAACATTTGGCGTATAATGAAAGACCTGTAATCCAGTACCTAACTGCCAATGTGTCAGCAGAAATATATGTATGATCGTAAATAATCTTTAGCTAATGCTTCACCAAACAGTTTCAACCCCTCCTCACTCCACACCCCATAAGCTTGTACCACTGACCAATTTCCTAGACCATCGATTGGTGGTCAATTCCAGCCAGGGAGAGAGAGGCAACTCTTCTTCCCTATGGATTTTCATGTCACAACGATGACTAACTGCAAATAACCACTCGCCAATCATGTCCCACTTTCCGAGTGACCTTTTCCAAATACTCACACTTAGTGCTCTAATGCAATAATGTGTTTTATGGAAGGTACACAGACAGGCTTTATTTGGCAAAAAATTTTGAGTTGATATGACAAAAATAATAGTAAAGTAGGAGAGTGTACTCAGTAGAAGTGCAGATCTCCGCCAGGCCTGGTATCACCAAATGGTTTACGAATAACACGCCAATGTCTTAAGTCATTTCCTGTGTTTTCATGTGTCATTTCAAGCCATTTAGTCTCTACTGACTTATATTGTGCAGAGACGGCATGTCATTTTACATGGCATGTCAGGTGATGTAGTGTAAAGAGCGACAAAGTCTGCATAGGGACAAGGTCAGGGTGGATGGATGGGTCAAACAAACACAGGAATTTCACCCAGGAGACCGCTGTTTGTGTCCTGTGTGAAACCAAAAGTCAACGCTGACTTATTTTAACTTATGTCACATACATAACTTAACTGACGTAACTAACGTACTTACCTACCAGCTAGTTAAGAAGAGTGAGGAGTCAGCAGCCAATGGAGGCATAAAACAGAGCAGTCAAAACAGGTTTCTCAAAAATTGCGAATCACCGCAACCATGAGAAGTCATAAATGTGCACAAAAAATATTAGGCTGATGGGTCCAGTAGTATGCGAGATTAGCTGCGGACAGATAGACACACACGACCAAACACACGATCGCCTCCAGGCTTACACTTGGCGGAGATAATAAAAATAAGGAGACAGAATATAAATAATGTTTGTTTAGGTTTTGACTAAATTGACATTTTGCAGTCTACAGAGCGATTTGTAAAATGTCCATTAAAGGAGCATTAATTAAATGTATTAAAATAAATTCACGAAATGTGAGCTATAAATAGCCACGACCATGCATAAAGGCTGAGCGTAATGACAACTGCATTGTGGCATTGTTAGAATTGTGAAAATTGTGGTCAGTTAATTCGTTTATGTAAAATTGCACTCCGTCTTTGCCGATCTTTTGATTGACAGGTCTAACAACCGGTGGAACAGGTAGAATTATTGATAAGGTAGACTTAAAATGATTAAATTAATTCCAATGGAATCGCTGCGATCAGAGGACCTGCTCGAGGAGGCGAAATTAAACCATGCAAATATTCTGCATACAGTTAAATTTAGCTGAACTTGGACATTCGAATTTGCACCTTTGACCAATAGCAAGTCGTCTTGACAGTGTGACCTTTAAGGGGACGGAGAGCCCAAACTAGAGGAAGCCTTTGTAGCTTATTAGCTATGTTGCACCAGTCACTTTTAGTTAACTCTTTTATTTAATTTTACTCCTCTGCCTGAGTAAAAACTGTTCCACAACACAGCAATGGTTTACAGACTGTTATGAGACAGGAGTTGATGGTAAAAATAGGTATTTTGCGTAAATTGTGTGACGTTATTGTACTGTTAGCAACTGAGCTAAGCTAACCATCAGCTTGCTAAAGGTCCCTTAAACTCATTATACTCGGAGAGCTTTATTTTCCCTCTTAAATAACTTTTTATTGAACAAGACGGTGTGCAATGGTGGACAAAATGCCAGGGGAAGGTTGTGAGACAGTGGACAGAAGGTCCAGGAGCTGTTGTGACTGACTAGCGTTAACCCAGCAGGGCCAGCTAGTGAGTTAGCGGTTAGTTCACCAGCTACAGCAGTTCACCAGCTAGCCCTGCAAGTAGTCACTATGTCACCAAGCTTCCTGCCCCACATATTTGCGTGGGTTAGTGAATGTCACTTTGTGGTGCGACCGGCAATATGCAACTAGCGGATTAAGGGCATGTCTACATCCATTTACGACTGGGAGTGGAGATGAGGTTCATGCATGTGCAGTCCCACAATGATTGAGACTGCTAAAAACAGAACTAGGCGTAGACATGGCTTCATAATTATGATGAAAAGAATGCATATACATATTTCTGTCTTTGTGGGTACACAGAGTTTTAGTCGTGAATCTACACAAAGTTTTATGCATCTGGCTCCTGGATTTATGTTTTTTTACTTGATTGTTTTTCAGCTATTTGATGGCTAAAACTAAAAATAATACTGGTTTTAACCAAACTTGTTCCATGCACACTATATTTTACTGACACCTCAAACTGAATATTATCACAGACACAGATTTGTTCACTCAGACACACCTTTCAGCCCACATGCATCCTGCATCACCAGTTTTACTGTTTCTGTTCTTTCAGGCGGGCTCAACCTGTCACTTCATTCGTTTCGTCTTTTCCTCGCTCAGTTCACTCTTGTCTCTCAAATGACTCAATTCCCTTCCTCTATTTCCCCTCACACAAACTGTCTCTCACCTCACTTTCTTTTCCCAAAACATTTGGTCATAAAAAAGTAAGAGATAAAACTATTATAGGTTTTTGATTTATTCATTTATTTTTTTCTAGTCTTTATCACACATTGATATAATTACATTTTCACTTGGTATTACAAATGCTACATTTAGTTTGACCATGACAAGACTCATCAGAATCTATCTAGAACACACAGCTTTACAGTCTGCAAGTGTAAAGAGCCATTTGCTCTTTAACCTGTGCAGATGATTTAGGAGGTCACACTCTGATTTCATTAAATACGCTTCACCTATTCCCTTGCCTCATTAATGAATGAGAGAGGTAGGTTAAAGATAGCACTATGCTAATATGTGAGAATGGGAAAGATCGAGGTAGACATTGAAAAAGGGATAGAGAGGATGAGGAAGGTGGGTAATCGAGGCAGGATTCAGAAGTCATTAAGGTCAGTTACGATGAGGGCTCACATTACCGCTGTGACACCTCGGTCATCAGTGCAGAGCTGTAAACACCATGGGGGAAAGAAGGCGTGTGTGCGTGCGTGCGTGTATGTACAAAAAAGACATTATGTTAGGTGTGGTTTTACATCTGGAGTATTTACTGTATATGCAATTTATACATGCAGACAAGTGGAAAATTAAAGGAAAACCCTGAATACATGTGGAGAAACATAACTAATGCAGATGCTTCCATACAGAACATGAGGGGTCACTGAAAGATTTGAGGAGTATGAAAATGATGTGAATCATATACTATACAGTTGTGAAGTGGTAATGTCATCATATAAGGTTATGTTATGACCACAAGTTTTAATTATTTTAACTTAATTTTTGAGAAATCATGTTTTGTCTGTCATTTTGGCATGGCAGACAGTTGTAAATACCACAATACAAACCTCGACGGTCACTGCTATGGAGAATAAGCCTGTCAGAGGTACGAATCAAAGCGGCGGCAAATTCAAAATACTTCATCGTTGAATTTGTGAACAAAACAGTGCTCTAGTTGCTCAATTCATCCATAACTGATCCATAATGCCAAAGTGAATTGATTCAAGCTGCAGATTGTATTGTCAGTTTTCTCAAAACCATGCTATTTAACCTCCACCTGCCCTTAGTGATGCAAATAACAGACTTAAGCTCTGTGACTGGATGTTTCTTGCCGAGAAGCACATTGGGAGTCGTAGTTAAACTCTCCACTCAAAGTTTTTACGCACACAGGCTTTTAACCTTCAACTTTTTAATCAAAGAACCAGATATTTTCTGACACAGTTGTTAATCTTTTGTACTGATGTTTCAACATCATTATAAAAGCAATAGCTTATAAAAGGTAGCTCATTGTATAACATTACTGACAGTGTTAAAATGTTTGCTGAGTAAGCGGTTTGTTGAAAGAAGGAAAGACCAATGGGAGGGACTGTGCATTTCCTTGTTTCTTATGATAGGGGTGGACACCCCAACTTTCTGATGATATGCTGCCCCCAATTTGTTTGCAGTATGAATTCGACAGGTGGCCAATTCTTACATATAGCTATTTTAACAATTTTGAAATACTGATTGCTAAATTCTGTAAAATGTTATTAGAAATGTTTCTAATTTTGTGCACATGTGGTGTGTACATCAATAGTTGGCTATCCAGGCTGCACCATGAGCATAAAATGTATTCTTAAGACTATAATTCTTATAAAAAGTTGATGGACAGTTTTCTCTCTGTAAGTTTCCATCTATACTACTACTATGCTACTTACTACATCCAAAACAACACCACAACCTGTACACATATACACCATTCTTATTCTTGCTGCAAAGACTGGATACAAGGGACGCTGCTTGGTGAGAACCCAAACATTATGCTCAGATCCTGCTATGCATTCACCCTCACCCCTATCTACTCTGCATCACAGACTTCCATAAATTATGAGCTGCAGCAACACAGTATAATCAGATATTATTTCAGATTTCTGATGTTAGATTGACAAGTCATTTTTACAGTTACCGGCTATGAATAGAATGTATGAAGAGAGTTGGTGAGTTTTGATGGAAGAATGTTGATTTCAGATGTCAGTTCTGGTAGCTATGAAAACGTTTTACAGTATTAGCTATAAAGGATATGGCCACTGTGCAGTCATAGAAACATCCCTATGTATTAAAAATGCATCAGATGGATTCACAAGCAGAGACTGAGGGCTTCCATACTGTTCTCATTACTGTATCCATTTACAGTGCACTGAAATTATTATGGAAAACGCTGCTGAGATTCATATCGGAATTTGCATCTTAAAAGCAGACTGTGATTTGAGAATGAGTGTGAGCATGTTTGGGTGTGTATTTGTGTGTGCATGCATGAGTCATCCCTTACTGTGTTAGAAGTGTGAGATGGTCTATTTATTTATTTGACTTTTTTCATTTTTGAACCTTTATGTGACAAATCAAAGTAACAAGAGAAGGAAAGATGCTTGCTCATGGTGGGATTTGTTGGTCTCTGTAATTAATATTATAAAGAGTACAGTCTAGACCTGCTCTAGAGGAAAAGCGCAATGAGATAACTTCTGTTATGAATTGGCGCTATATAAGAATAGAGCTGGAACAGTTAGTAGAACAGTCAATTAGTCTTCAATAGTAAATTAATTTACTATTTTGATAATCAAATGATTGTTTTTCAAGCAAAATGTCCAATATTCTCTCTTTTTAACCTCTCAAAGGTGAGGAATTGATGCTTTTCTTCGTCATATATGATAGTAGACTTAATATCTTTGGGTTTTGATAAAAAAAGAAATTTGCATATGTCATAGGGCTCTTGGAAATCATAATGGTCATTTTTCACCAGTGTTTATACTTCAAGTCCAGGTTTGACACAATACTACAGCTGCACAGCACAAAGATGAATCTTTGCATGCACAGACAAATAAACTGGATATGTGATGTGTGTACAAGTCCTCTTCTCTAAAGATTGAATAAATGTCCTGAGGAGAAGATAGTGTATTTCATCTATGCATTATGTAAGATCTAGCCCTACACTGTGAGGAGGACATACGTATTTTCTCAAATACATTTACCCAGCCAGAATGAATTAAGGTCCATCTCAGCATTTAAGGAAGAAAACAAGTTAAAATGTGAAAACCTTACACATATGATCTACTGTTTTATAATATAACATTTTACTTAATATGTCAGTTGAATGGGGGAACCTCCGATATTTTGTTTCTCTCTGAAGAATGTGGCTCAAATTATTAGTTCTTTTCATCACTACTGTCAGCAGATTTCACAAAGACAATTTCTCTTTTAAAAGCAGTTATAATGAAAACTGCGCACAGAGTGGTCTGTGGATTATTCTGAGTAACCAGGATATTTGTAATTCGCTGACATCCTCTAGCATCACTATGGAGGTTGCCATTTTTGGTTTTGAGTCAGATATAATCTTGACAACCATTGGATGGATTGCCATGAAATTTGGTACAGACATTCGGGAACCCCAGAGGATAAATCCAAATTGGGGATCCCCTGACTTTTCATCTAGCACCACCAGCAGGTTGAAGTTTTACTTAGTCCAATACTTTGGTTTATGACCAAATAACTGCAAAACTGCTGAAATTCCTATCTGTTATACCTCGAGTTTAGTGGTAATTAGCAGCGTGTTAGCATATTAAAACACTAAACTAAGATGGTGAACCTCATAAACATTATCCCTACTTAATTACATCAGCACGTCAACATTTTCATTGTGACTATATTAGCATGCAGCTCAAAGCACCACAAGTACAGCCTCACAGAGCCGCTAGAGGGAGTGTAGACTTTTAGTCTTGTTTGAAAATACATGTTGCTATGAAAACAGGCAGTTTGAAGTAGTAATTTTCAATGTTTTGAGCATCACAAACAATCCCACTCACCTCTGTTGTGGTCACAGTTTTAGGTATCTCAAAATCTTGGCAAATCAAACCAACCACTAAGAAAAGCAAGAAAATATATTATTATATATTTTTTTGTGATTTGGGTGAACTGACCCTTTAATTTACTCTGCCGTTAGATCACATAAATACATCTTTCTCAGTAAGCTTGCATTGGTTGCGCCCCCCATAGACTGGTGGATATTTGTCAAACAACTTAGTGAATTTCCATGTACATCAGTGGCAGTCAGCCAAAGTCTTAGAAGAAATATTAAAAGATAAATGAAAGTGGGAAGGTGTCATCACTAAATGCCCAGGGAGAACACTGGGCTTGACATTGATGTAGTAACATCAAACAGTTTTATTATTGTTCACACAAACAGAAACAACATTCACAATGCCACCTGATGAGGAGTGACATGTTCTTCTTTTATTATTGAACCAATTACCTCATGCGTACCACTGACAGATGCCTTCATGAATTTCAAATGGTCTCTCTGCCTCCCCTCTGCTACCACCTACCAGGCCTGAATCCCTGAAGCAGGTGAGTGGAGTGCTTGAGCATGAGAGTCACTGAAGCGTTTAAAGTGAAAACCACAATAAGAAATTCTCACATGTACACTTTAATCTAGAGACAATATTTTTCAGCATATATTAAACCTACACTCGCTGAGTTTAGCACACAGTGGATGTAGTGTAGCTTGGTTCCAGACCTCCTGAATTATCCTGCACATGTACAAAATGTTAAAACTTAAAATTTTTTGTGTGCCTATTTTGGCTTTTTTCCCCATTTCTAGCATTTCCACTCCACCTCATATCTGTTTTTTGTCATTTCCATCTGGTTTATGCACATACAATAAATGTAAAACAAGTGGACAGAAACCTAACATAAAATTGTCTTCCTGTGCTATAAAACATCAGACATTACAGCCCTCCATGCCTAATGAAATGACATTTAGTGACTTATTCTCGCTCTCTACAATATCTGTGCATGGCAACTATGGTATGGTTAAGGTTTGGGAAAGATTGTGGTAATGGTAAATAACATGATTAAGGTATGGATAGGGCAAAGCAAAAAAAAAAACTCTTGCTTTAGGTAATGATGTCATAATATGAACATAATTCCAAACAGATACTGGGCTGTTGTAATTTAGGATGAATTCCCCTTTAGTCAAAAAAGGTAGCAGGACACCTGCCGTATTGAGAGTGTAGAAGTAGACACTTACTTCCCCATAGAGCTTCTTTTACTATCTGTCCTTATTTGTAAGAATAAAATCCTTTCCTGCCGATATTATTAACAATAAATGTCTATTGAGCTTTCCCTGCCTCCACATGTTTTATGGTTTAAGTTGAAATACTGTAAGCATAGATGCAATGGGCACCATGGGTGTGCTGCAACAATGACAGTTAAGCAGCTCATAGAATCCAAACAGGTTACAAGCTTTCCTGATTAAATAATAATCGTTTCAGTCAGCTTTTTATTAACAGCGCAATCAAAAGGCCATTTCTGGGTTACACAAAAGCAATATAAAAACAGACTTTTAGCCTGTTTCACACAGATCCCCCCTCCCTTTACAACGTCACATTAAAGTTGCACTTTGGAGGAATGCTTACTCAAGTCTTTGCAGCATACTAAAAAAAAAATTATATGTACCCTGCAAAAAACATTTTTTATAGGGTTGTTCCATTTGGAAATCTACATGGCTGTTTGTACAGTTATTATTTAAGGAGGATGTATAGTACTATCAATGTATGTACACATGGCTTCACAAACCTTACACTCCTGCATGTATGACCCATTGAAGTGAACATGATCACATTTTTCCATGCAATTTGTTAATCGAATCCAATCTGTTCTAATTAAATTAAATTTAATCTAATCTCATCTAATCTACTTTTAAAGCAGCATTGTTGTAAATTGTTGTAGGGAAACTTGAATGTATTTTATCTGTGCTGTATCCAGATAAAACCACAGCACAGGAGTTCCTTTCTAGCTTCAATGTGTTCCATGGAGCTGAAACTGACGAGTGAAATGTATTTATAAAATAATAAACACTGAAGTTTTTCATGTGATGGCTTCGAATGTGGACAGTCTCTAATATTTGAATGTATATGGTTGGTGTGGTAATTTGTTCCACCCTTCCACATTAGTAGGGTAATTATAATTTATTGCATGAGCAGCGTAGCTCTGCCCTTGTTATGCCATAATCAGGTCTTTATATTAATAATTCTCAACCCCTGAAGGGATATTTCTTCTGTTATTTACACTCATTAATCTAAAGGTTAAGCCCTGAAACACTTTGTCCCATTCATTTGTCTCTTCAGTGGCCGATAGGTCTACTAATCTTTTGTTTGGTCCACCGAAGCATCAAAAAAAGGAAAGATTGTGGTTTATAAAAAAGGTACACTGGCTTTGGTGTAAATAATAAATACAGAAAGTGTGCCTTAACATGTGATTATACACCAAATTATTGTCATTTTTGCCAGTGGCCGCCACAACATGCACCGACGACCATCTGACCACAACTCCGAGCAGCAACCTCCACAATGGAGAATGCATGAGAAATTTTTCCGGAGGTTTGAGTTAAAGACCTCGCGGACAGGGGCCTCAGCCAGATCTTCCCAGTTCACCCTCACTACACGTTTGGTTTTACAAGGTCTGTCTGGCACAGAAGCCTCTCTCTAGAACCAGTCTGCGATGCCATGGGTCAGCAGGCCTCTGTACCTGCCTTTGCCTTCTGCCCGGCTGACAATGGATCCGTTCCCCAATGCCTATCGCTGTGGGTGGTGGGATGCAAATTGTGAATGAATGTGAATTAGGAGCTGTAAGCACTACACTACATCCTTGCACATAATGAAATGCTGAGCATGAGGATTTTTAGACAAAATGTGTTTCTCTTTACAGCCAGGGAGCCCAGAGCTGAACAGGGGCCCTGGAACATGCAAGCAATTTTGGACATATAATATGT
Source organism: Siniperca chuatsi (assembly GCF_020085105.1). Taxonomy (NCBI): domain Eukaryota; kingdom Metazoa; phylum Chordata; class Actinopteri; order Centrarchiformes; family Sinipercidae; genus Siniperca; species Siniperca chuatsi. The sequence continues at coordinate 14,504,534 of NC_058044.1, forward strand.
CAAAGCTGTTGTTGAGCTGTTTTCACGGGGCCCACAATTTCTAGAGGCACCACTACTATCTCTGCTTCCAGCTATCAACACTCAGCCAGCCAAAACATTCTAACTGCTTGGTAGCATGTCTGTTTAATGTTTAATTTCAGACAATGTGAAAAAGAGAACCAGCAATCCAGGCTTGTGAATGTTGTGTAGTCTAGAGGACGGTTAGCTGGTGATGAGGCAAAGATTTATCACACACACACACACACACACACACACACACACACACAGGACTGTATATGTGTGTCTTACAAAAGAAAGACATTAGGTGAGTTTGATAAATCTATGGAGAGATATATAAGTGAACTCTAATCTGTGGCACACAGTTAACAGACCAATGTGTAGACTACAAAATATAAATGACAGCAGAGCTATCCCCAGGGCAATCTGTTGAAAAATCTTCATGATCTGCCATTAAAAAAACAAGGCTTTTTCCAAATAACAAGCACAACATTTACATAACAAAACATTATTCTCCCTCATTTGTCACCATGCGTTTTTACTCACATTTTAAAAAACATAACGGGAAGCAAATCTTTACCACACACAAACACATGCATGCATCTGTAAAACTATGCAAGCACATACACAGACACAGACATAGACAAACACCCAGGCCTACGGCTTGGTGGAGAGCTAATAACCTTTGCTGTTAGCTCCAAGCCTTCAACCAGACAAAAGGATGATTTCTGTCACATACATAGTTGTTGAATTTTGCATCCAGACCTTCAACTGACCTTTCAGACTACAGCAGTGAGTCATTCTATGGAATCAAAGCCTACGCACTGACTATATCCTCCCATTGCATACAGACACACACTCTTTGCTATTCTCAATTTAACCTGTCCGTATCTCCATTTGTCCTTTGTCTAAAATATTCTGTTCATTCAGCAGGCAGAGAGCAGAAAATAGAAGACTACATGCCATGAGAGACTCAAGGTGATCACCAGGAAGTGCACACCCTCATCTGCCAATGCCATACTTCATAACACCAAACAGTCTGTGCTATATAGTTACCATTATCCGGGTTCGACATTGACATTTTTGAAAAAAAAGTTACTCTGTGGCCACCAAATACTTCATGTAGGTGGCCCTCTGCGGCCACAAAGTTTTATCCCTAGACTATAAGCCTTGTCCAACGTAACATTACAGTTCCACATCAACATCCCAATTCCTTCGCACCTTTTAGATCAACATTATATTATTCTATCTGCATTGAGTTTACATTTTACCTCACTTTTCCAGCATCAACACAATACATACTCAAAACCCGTTAAGGACCTCTGCACATGATCAACAGCAGAATCGTGTTGCGGTGATGTGGACAAATTAGTAATTGACCATTTTACTATTTTCCACCTCGTGTGACACTCAATGCGCAACCAATAAGATCACAGCTGTCTGTTATGTAGAGGGAAAAGGAATCATGCAACCAAACTCTTCTTAATTGTTGGGTTCTTACCTGTCTTCTTCTCCAAAAGGAGGATAATTGCAAATTACCTTCTTTTGTGTTAAACTGACAATCATAATTCATTATAAAAAGGCCTTTAGTAGGCTCACTGCTTTATTTTTCTAATTTCACATTGCTTTCCTGCTATCTAGCGAATGTTAGTGGTGTTAACCTATACTATATTTTGCCTGTATACTGTAGTCTGTGTCCCACCTTGCAGTGAGGACGGTTTCTACAACTGATCATGTGTAGAGAACCTTAAGGACAACACGCAACAGCAGCCCATGACTCTTGTTTTATATAAATGCCACAACAGCTTCGACATCGAGATGCGTCATCACAGGTAGGTGGGTTGACACATCAGAATATGCCACAGCCAGTGTCGATGCACAGCAACTGTCCAGATAAGCAGCAATTGGTGCATCCAGTGTGTGCTTCAATCAATCAATCAACCAACACAATGCTACATGTCGTGGCTGGTGTGTGTTGCATTTTAAAATCATTGTGTGTTTTGGACTTGGGACGCAGTGTAGCTGTCTCTCAGCTACTACGTGAGGGAGATAGAGGAATGGATGGGAACCCCACCAGTCTTCCTCTATTCAGTTGAATTGTAAAGTGCTGTCTGCCTGCAAGTGTTTAGCCCTTTTTAAAACAGAGATCCCACAATACTGCCGTAAAGAAGACCAGTCATTACGGCTGCTTTGCTTTTTTATACTGAACCAAACAACCGGTGTTCCGGAAGCAAAAGCATGACGTGTAACACAACAGTGTTGGCGTCTAGTGTGTCCCATCCTGCCGGCTCTCCCATTTTACACAGACGTCTGCTCTGTTACTACCTTCGCTGCTAGCTTAACGGTGGACAACAATGCCCCACGTTTTACAGAACGGTGAGGCAGAATAACGGCATAACGTTTCCGCCTTGAACAGGCTGTATAAAAAGGGGCTTTTGTTGGATCTTTGTGGGTTAAACAGTCTCTCCTGTGATGACAGCTGTCAATAAGTAGAATTACCAGTCCCCGGCGCCTGTTCTTGGATAGTGGTTTTGTATTTTTTATGTCTCTGTGTCTCTTTGCTCTTTTAATTTAAACAGTGTCGGTAGAAGAAAGATTGGAGTGAGGAAGCAAAAGTTTAGCTTTCACATAAATCTGTTGGAAGTTATTGATCTTTTAGTCAACAGGTTTTACACCTCTTATATACCCTAACATCCCACTTGTTATTTTATTATATAGTTCTGTGCTGTTTTATGGCCACAGAGAAATTGTTATCAGGGCGTTTTAGCGTGGACACAAACACATCAAGTCACACTTACAGTCGCAAACACATAAGTGGGTGCATGCAGTCTCTCCCACTCAAACATTCATTCCATTATCACTCATACAGACTCAACCACACAGACATGCACGCACACACACACAATTTAAGAGACAGGCCACATTAATTTATGGTTACCATTTCCTCTGTCTTGCTGTCCAGAGGCAGAATTTGTGGTGGCATGTGGAGGACTTTAATGCCAGTCTCTTCACTCTAGTCTCTTGTGAGCTTTGTCTACTTCATCTCCCGTCTGGTGTGCCATGACAGCTTTACCATGTGTATTTCTTCTGCTCAAAGGCTCGCCATTCCTCTCTGCCCCTTTTCTCCTGTGTTTTTTGTCTGTATGTCTGTCTGTCTTGCTGTCCTGTCCCATCCGTCTAGTCTCTTGCAGTAATGTTTTTTTTTAGTCATCATGGTCAAAAGATCTAAAGAAACAAGGACAGAGCGTTTTAAGTTTGAACCAGGCAAGCGTGGCAAATAAAAACCCACTGTCAATCATCACTAAAATCTGAAACGTGCTTTTACAGGTATACTGACTTGTCATTAGGGCTGGACGATAATTCTATATTATATATCTTAATCTCTCGAAACAGCATAATGTTAGTGTAACAAAGTTCTCATCAACATTGTTCACAGTTCTGTGTATTGAGTCTCAACACTGTCCTAGAAATTAAGTTTATATACTATTTATTTGTTTTCTCATCTACATTTTGTAGGGAAACTTTATTGCTTCCTTGATTATTATTCACTTTCTTTGAAAATGCTTTGAAAGATGTCACAACCAGCATAGGCTGCTTTTCTGAAACTACACCCCAAAAACAGCCCATTCACTTCTAAAAAAGGGGGAAAAAAGCACCAGTAGGTAACTTGTTACAACTAAAGCTAATTAATTTTTGTAGGAAAAGAACCGCTGCATTTCATATACAGCAGATATAAGGGAAAACAAACCTTCCCCCCTTTCAAGATAAGGTTTAGATCTTAAAGTGACACTTTGTGGTGTAGCTTCAATTTTTTGGACAGCTTGGTCGAGTCTGTGGCTTCCAAAGAAACTAAATTCCTGAGTCATTGCAGAAGGGCTAAGGTTTATATTCATATGGGTACAAAATTGTGAACAGTACACAAGTGCCTTTGGCCAACTCCATAAACTAAAAAGTGGTAGAAATATAATTTTAATTAAAGTGACTTTTTTGTGAGTCACTGGTAAACAATCATATAAAAATGAGAAATAATCCCCTATCAAATCAAAATTAATTAGATCATGCTGAGTAATATAGCACACACAAATAAAAAATATAACCAATGCCAAATTAATAAAATTAATGTAAAACAAAAGCTTTTGACTCTATGCTATTCTCTCTCCTTTTCTTTCCTTGTAGTGCTGATAATCTGAACATTAAGGTTCAGGACACTCAGGAGACTGTCAAAAGCATGCATGTTTTACTCTGGATGCAGTATCTTGGCTGTACATCCATATAAATGTAACCCTAAGCCAAGACCTGTTAGTTTGATAGGTGACAAGTAACTCTGGAACTTTAGTTACTCCTGAAATATAAGCTTACCCTGTTTATCCTCCGCTACTTGTCAGCCAAGAGAGTCTCTATTTTTGTCCCTCTATGTTTCACAACAAGACGGCGCTTTTCCTGAAAGGCTCAGCAGCAACATGACAGATGTGTTAAGGGTGCGCTGGGTTACTGCAATTGAACATGATGCACACTCTGCTCACAGAAGCTAGCTGAGGGAGCGTAACCAATATGAAAAACTCAACCAGAGCCAATGCTCTGTATAATCAAAAGTATATACCTACATAAATACATAAGTGAACATATGTTTGGTTATTTTATCTTAGACAATTCTAATTTCACATTTCATACAACACCATTTTAATATGGGTACTGACAGATCCCTTTAACAAGCAATGCCTGCAGCAGGATTTCACAAAACTGTCTTGGTTAATATACTGTATGCAAACATGCTTTACCTACATTGTAGAAATGAGCAAGACACTGAAATAAGTCAAAGACAGTGATGCCTTGTCCTTTTTTTGTGTGGATGGAGTATTCATGTCCTTTCAAAATTGTGCTGTCTTAAATACAGTTGTGTGTGCACTGGAATACGTGTCCCATTTCCCAAGTCTACCTTTCACAGTGGAGCATAGGGCTGGGCCATAGTGAAGCAGCCGAGCCCTCTCGGTAAGTGAACATTTGTCAACTAGCCAGCCAAAAGGTGTAAATCTCACTGATGGGAAATAAATTAGTTGACCAGGAAGTATACTAGCCCTACAAGTAGAAAGCAGTACATAATATCGCCGATGAGAGCAAATCATCTACCAATCATTCCGTTAGAATACTAGGTTGGAACTGGTTGTTTACTAATGTTCGATGATAAACACTATAAAACAATGTTCATCACACTAATTGAGTGCCAAATAGCTAGGTAGTTAGATAATAGGTACAAGAAGACTACCACTTAAGTACTATGCCTGTGTTATAAATGTTGATTTTCTATAAACATTTTCTATACTGAATCCATAACATCCGACTGTCTTCGCAGTAGCCCATCTACCATATGCACCACTGTCATCGTCATCAGTTTAGTGGCCCTGAGCAGTGGAAAATAAAAACAAAAACAACAACAACAATGTAGTTATCCATAGTAATAATAATGGTCCAAAATGATGTGAAATTGCATAGTTTCAAGTCAAAAACCTTGAAATTTTCTCAGAATTCAGTAATAAAAATTTTCTCATCATGCAGTAATAGGTTAGACCCAGTGGGCCTAGATACTGTGCACTGAAACCACTGATACGGTTCACAAACATAAACTGGTATTTTCTTAAAAAAACATGGAAAAGCAGGAAAGCAGCATACATGGTTTTCAAGCGAGAACCGACTTGAAAAAGTGAAAAATTTAAAAATCACTCATCAAAACACTTGGCCATCCTTCAACTCACTTGTAAAATGCAACCACACACACACACACACACACACACACACACACACACACAAGTTGAAGCATTACAAAAGCCATGTTTTTGGAGTCGAGTAGTCAGTGGGACATGAACTATTTTATTGCAGCAGTTTAGTAGTTTATTGCTGTCAAAACACATGTATTCATCATGGATGAACTGTCTTCCCTTCATTTTAATGATCAGAATGTGCAGCTGAGTGGAAAATAATCCAAGGTGCATAGTGCCATATTTTAACTCACAGCAGAAACATTTTTTGGGGGTAATATATTTATCACTGCCACTAACCTTCAAGGCAAGATTATTGCTGTTTACAACATTCAGGTCATGGCTGTTTCTCATAAATGGTATCATTCATCAAACTGTTTATTTTCTTTCTTCTTTCTATTGCCTTTATTGTTTATTATTGATATATGTCTTGTGAAGCACTTGGCCTGAATCTTTGCATGAGATATGCTATACAAATAAAGTTGTTGTTGTTGTTGTTGTTGTTATTATTATTGTGAATTACCCCAAAGCTATGGAACATCACTACCTATTATCAGGGAATCCAGCTAAAAATGTGTCTCTTCACTCTAGCCTTTAATTAACTGTGACTTTCCTAATACAAGCTGGAAACTCTGCACTAAAAGAAGTGCTGCAGTTCATTGCACTGCTGCACTACTTTTAAAATGCTGTATTTTACATTATTTTATGCATTCTATGTATTCTTTTTTTTTTTTTTTACTTTTTTTATTATTTAGTGGGTTTTATTTTCCATCTTATGTTATGCTTTCTATGTATTCTATTTTTACTATTATCAACATCAAGAGGGTTTTTATTTTCCATCTTATTTAACATTAAGTATGTACCTTTAACTTGAAAAGGGCAAAAAGGACACTGTAAAAGCTAAGGATGTGTACACCGCAATGTGCTTTGAACTCAAAGATGAGGTTTGAAAGAGAAAAAATGTTTTGAAAGTGACAAATGTTTTCAGATCATTCAGATGTGTCCTTCATTCATTCAAACCTTCTACTCACTCGACTCTCCTCTTTCATCAACTTTTTAGATGTCTTGGACTTCATGTCTCCATTACTTTTGTAGTGTTTTAGTTGGAAAAAATATTTTGCGCTCTAACCACCTCCTCAAAAGGTTCAACGTCTTTGAAATTACTCTGCTGGCATGAGTTTTTGCTAGTAAAAAAGTCCTAGTAAAATTGGTGCAGTCTATGTTGCTTTCAGCCCATTCATCTGTGTCCCCAGGCCGAACCCATGGGTGGAGTGTAAGGGGGTCAGGCCATGTTCAGACAGACATTAGCATTCCTTCAATGGGTCGCCCCTGACACAGAGGGCTACCGCAAAAAATAAAAAACACAGGGTTGTCCGGAAAAAAAGTTTAACCTGATTCCTGAATCAATTATGTGCAAATGCACATTCTTGGTAGAATACCTTGTTCTGTTTTTTTAAAATACAGTGTGACATGTACAATGTAATTTTACTGTTACATTTGCAATTGTTGTCACAGTCATAATTTATATCACAGCATTGACTGCTGTGGGGTTGTTTTTTGATACTACGATGTACACCTAAGTTGTACATCTTTAAATACTACACACAGTGGCTTTACCTTCTCACTGACAACAGACAGATAATTGCATGCATTAGTTCTGTAGCCACCGTTTGATTTCTCTGAGCACACAGACATGTTGTCTTTGAGTCTAGTTAAGGGAACACTTTGTTCAGCCTGACATTGCCTCTCTCCTACCAACACTCTCCGGAATGAATTTAAAGTAGATATAAAATAATAAGAAAAAGACTGGACTACAACGTATAACTTGTGAAAAAAATAATTTTGCAAAAAGCTTTTTCATAGCTCAGAACTTGCAAGTCACGGGATTAGCTCTTTTTGCACCAAAATGAATCCACTGCAAAGACATAGGCTGATAATGTTTTATTGTTTCACAACTTAATTTTAAGAAAAGGTCCTATCTTCATTCACTTGTGCATCCATTAAAATTACCAGCCTTCTCCCCTGCTCCAGGACTTAATTTCTATTTAAAGTGTTTTACTTCGGCAACTAAAAATTCTGTCTCCTGTTGTGGCCTCAGCATCAGACATGAGGCAAATAATTAATCTCTAAATGTTTACTTACGCGCTGAAACGCATTATACTTGGTCCCCAAATGCACAATGTTTTCAACTGACTGTTGAGCATTTTATGGCAAATCCCACCACCAGTCAAATCTGAAAAGGTTTAGAATCTCTGTTTGCATTAATAAGCGTCAAGATCTGGCCAGCTGTTCATTCAAATCAAACAAATTGATTAACAAGTTGACTAGTAATACACAAGTAAGTGTATATTTTTTCTTTCTTAAAAGATAAATATTCAATATCTATGTTGAATTGTCATAAGAGTACTGAAAGAGATTATTACTGTGATCCTGCCAAATCTAGGTTTGGCTCTTAACACTAGAAAATAAGTTGTGTTGTGTTTCTAAAATGTCTGTACATACTGTATGCTGTAATTATGCAATCACAACAATCTGTAGAACACCATGACAGGTTTAAAATTTTCATTGCACACTTGGAAAACATAGCATAATACAACAGGCTGATGTGTGATGCCACTAACTGTATATATTGGCTATAATAGGCATGTGCTTATTAGTAACTAGAGTAATGTGTTGCAGAGTGGGAATGATTAGATGTGTGCATGCTGTGTTCTCACAATTTTTGTAATAAGCTGTACAGGTGCTTTGTGACAAATACCCCTCCCACATCCCTTGAGTCAACTGAGCACAGAGGGTAAGTGACGAGTGAATTGGGGGGGGGGGGGACAGCTGACGGGGCGCACAGTGCGAACACAGGAAAGGAAGTACTTTGGAATAAACAGCATTGTGGACTACTTTGTTATTCTCCATTAATAATAAACCACTTGCCTTACTCATGAAGTCAAGCTTCATTACCTTCTCAGTAATTGAAAGTTGCCCACCAATCAAAGAGCACAAAATAATATGTCAAACAAAAAGAAAATGTTGATGTACATGTTGAAATATTGATAAAGGTTTAATTAACTAATGAGTAAGATGTACTATACAACTTTCTTTGAAGGCTTAATTGATAACAAGGATTTAGGATTTTCTTTCAAACATTGACGAGCACTCTGTCGGTACGCTGTCAAAGCTTAAAATAGGTATCAAGTAGGGCTGCACAATATAGTAAAAAAATAAATCATTAGGATTATTTTGAAAGATATTACGATTGATCACTGATGATCATTTTTGCATCACAATTTTCATTGTCACTGAAAAAACTATTAATGATTCTGATGATGTGACATTTGTTGGGGTCTGTAACAAAAAAAAAAAAACATGCTTTCTTACATCTGGAGAACAAGATTTGTAGGCCAGGGCATCTCTGCAGCAGTACAGTACTTCATTATAATGCTGTTTTGTCACACATTTTACCTCTCAAGGACATTCGCAGAGTTGTCCCGTAGCCACTCCTTTGTTATCTTGGGCGTGAGCTTAGTGTCATTGTCCTGTTGGAAGATGAACCTTCGCCCCAGTCTGAGGTCCAGAGCGTTCTGGAGCAGGTTTTCATCAAGGATGTCTCTGGACATTGCTGCATTCATCTTTCTCTCGATCCTGACTAGTCTCCCAGTTCCTGCAGCTGAAAAACATCCCCACAGCATGATGCTGCCACCACCATGCTTCACTGTAGGGATGGTATTGGCCAGGTGATGAGCGACTCCTGGTTTCCTCCAGACATGACGCTTGCCATTCAGGCCAAAGAGTTCAATCTTTGTTTCATCAGACCAGAGCATTTTATTTCTCATGGTCTGAGAGTCCTTCAGGTGCCTTTTGGCCTTTTACTGAGGAGTGGCTTCTGTCTGGCCACTCTACCATACAGGCCTGATTGGTGGAATGCTGCAGAGATGGTGGTTCTTCTGGAAGGTTCTCCTCTCTCCACAGAGAAATGCTGGAGCTCTGTCAGAGTGACCATCAGGCTTTGTCACCTCTCTGACTAAGGCCCTTCTCCCCCGATCGCTCAACATCAACAGGACTCTAAGAGACTTCATTGCAAACTCGATGAGGTTGTGGAAAACCACCCTTGAGGCCAATGGCAAGCCACTTGCACAAGTGTCCATCAAATGTGGCATATACCAAGGAGATGCTCTGTCCCCACTGCTGTTCTGCATAGGTCTGGACCCCCTTAGCCAAATAATCAACAAGACTGGCTGCAACTGCCAAATACCTCCAACGAGTAAGGCAAGTCCTAAGAAGTCAGCTCAATGGCAAGAAGAAGGCCCAGGCAATAAACAGCTACGCCCTGCCAGTGATCAGATACCCTGCAGGAATAATAAGGTGGCCAAAGGAAGAGATACAGACCACAGACGTTAAGACACGAAAGCTCCTCACCATGCATGCAGGGTTCCATCCCAAATCCAGCACCCTGAGACTGTACGCTAGCCGTAAGGAAGGCAGCCGTGGACTAGTGAGTGTGAGAGCCACTATCCAGGATGAAACATCCAAGATCCACAAGTACATCAAAGATAAGGCCCTAATAGATGACATGCTCATTGAATGTCTCAGGTAATGGGGAACAGAGGAAGAGGTGCTGGAGGAAGGACCATCATGGGAGGACAAACCCCTACATGGGATGTACCACCAGAACATAACTAAAGTGGCTGATATCAAGAAATCCTACCAATGGCTAGAGCGGGCCGGACTGAAGGACAGCACAGAAGCACTCATGGCTGCACAGGAGCAGGCCCTGAGCACCAGAGCAATAGATCTACCACACCAGACAAGACCCAAGGTGTAGGCTGTGCAAAGAGGCCCCTGAGACAATCCAGCACATAACTGCAGGGTGTGGATGCTGGCTGGGAAAGCATACATGGAGCGCCATAACCAAGTGGCTGGCATAGTGTACAGGAACATCTGTACACTATGAGTATGGACTGGAAACCCTGAGATCAAAGTGGGAAACACCTCCAAAGGTGGTAGAGAATGACCGAGCCAAGATCCTGTGGGACTTCCAAATACAGACTGACAGAATGGTAATGGCAAACCAACTAGACATCGTGGTGGTGGACAAACAGTGGAGGAAAGCCGTTGTGGTTGACGTGGCAATACCAAGTGATGGCAACATCAGGAAAAAGGAACATGAGAAACTAGAGAAATACCAAGGGCGCAGAGAAGAGCTGGAGAAGGCCTCGAAGGTGAAGGCGACAGTGCCCGTGGTCATCGGAGCACTCGGGGCAGTGACCCCCAAACTGGAGGAGTGGCTACAGCAGATCCCTGGAAGAACACCAGACATCTCAGTCCAGAAAAGTGCAGAGTGCAAAGATACAGCGCAGAACCCTCAAGCTCCCAGGCCTCTGGTAGAGGACCCGAGCTCGAAGGATGAGACCACCCGTGGAGAAAATCATTGTATAAGGTATTAAAAAGAAAAATGTCAGTATGAAAATGTGAGAAGTGTGAGCATGTGTATAAAATGGATGAAAATTAGTATAGAGCCCACTGTCTGTAGAAAAATAAGACTGTACCATAATTCTTTCCACCTTGTCGTTCCCATAGAAACAACATGGTCAGGTGACTTTAATATGACACACAACAAAGTGGGACGGCAGCAGTTCACATACCCAAATTCATATTCTAATACATTTATTTTCAACAATTTCCTGATAAAATTTGGTTTGCAAGATAACTCAGTAAAAAGGTAATCTGGATGAACATAAATAAATAGGTGTTCAAAATGCATCGGGTGCAGCACACCGCAGAACACCATCATTGCTTTTTTTTTTACCCAGACTTTTCAGTCTAGTGCCAGGGCAGTGGTCTTGTTCAGGAGTTTAGTGGGGGTATGTAGCTTCCTGAAAAGCTGGGACATGTATTGATTTTGCCCTCCACAGTTGTTTTGTTGTTTTTCTGTATCTTCTGTCTTTCTGTACTCTCTCTTTCTCTCTTGTTGTGAGGCAAGTACGGAAGTCCTGAGAGGCAAGTGAGGAAAAAAAATTTGATCCATTTTATGAGTCTGATCTAAATTGTTTTCTCTCCTGTGTTTATGACTTAAGAACAGGTGGGAAAAAAGGTTTTGCCAGGATAATCTTTCTAAGTTCCTTTAAGGTTATTTTTCCAACTGTGAAACTGGTGGGGAAAAAGGTTTTGGCAGGTGAAACAAAAAAAGTTTTGCTTTTTAATTGCATCCTCATAACCACAATGTCACCAAGACCATGATCTTCTTCTAATTAACATGATATTGTTGGGAGGGATTAAAAATATTGACAGGGAATATTTTGAAAACATATTATTTTGCATTTGCAGTAAAAAAAATTACAATCAGTATTACGATTTAGTTAGTATGTTGATAAAATGTATTAACTGGGCGGCATTAAATTTTTTTTAAACACGTTAGCCATTTAAAGTTGCAATGCGGAACTTTTGTCTCCCACTTCTGGCAGTGAGAGTAACTAAACAAACACTGTTGACGTGTGCTTATGACGTATGCCTACAGTGAGCTCTCCTCAGGCTCGTGTTCACAAATAGAGAAATTTCCACACTTCCAAGACAATAATCCATTATTTAGGTCAAGTAAATGTAATAGCTACATAGCCTACTCCAGGTATTTTACCAACATGTCCAAGAGCAGTAACGTGACTTCTGTGTCTGCCCTCATCCTTCTCTCAGTGCTTTCTGACGAGGAAAAGCTAAAGCTATATCAGTGGTTATCCTGGTTTGTCTTCACCGTCGATCGCTTTTTCTTTTTTTGACTGCAATCCTTCCTCTGAATGCAGAGTTTCTTTTTTTATCTGGAGCATCAGACACTTTTCTTGGATGCTTCTTAGGTTTTACTCCTAGTGGCTGTAGTCCACCCTGTCGCCACGGTTGTTCCAGAGCCATGTAGTGAGAGAGTTGAATGCTCATTAATAAACATTCTCTCCAATTTTTTTTTTTCCCTTTTTTTAAACAGCAATGGCGGATCGCGGAGCTCTCTATATGGCTCTTGGTTGCTCCCCACTTCCACTCTGGCAAACAAAATCAAAACCAATCATTGCTGGTTGGCGTAAAACTCATTACCAGTGCACCAGTGCGGGAATGTCGCCACAGACACCAAATTTTAAAAATCTGTATATTACGAAATACAGAGAGATTTATCTGGCGGTGACACTAATCAGCATTGTGTGAACTTGTTTATTTATATGTAAAAGTCCTGCACACTAGCTTTAAATAAGTTGCATATTAACATAAGTTGTAGTGAGTGATGTTTCTCTGGAGTTGTCTCATTTGGCAGAGGTGGTTTAGCATAGGCTGCAGTGGTAAATAATTTAAAAAGAGCTGTTCACCTCAGCCTCTATGATGTTGTTTTTCTACATATTTTTCTAGACCAATTCTACCAAAGGGATGTGTTTGGGTACCACAGAAAACTATGGCAACATTGTCACTCTTGGTGTGGATATGTTCTCTGTCCAACATGTGCTTTACCCACTTGTCTTTCGGTACTTGACCTTTCTGTCACCCTGCGTGGGCAAGCGAGGAGGAATATTTAGTTGTTGCACCTAGCTTTTCTGGGCAAGTTGCCGTGTGAAATGTTGAATAAGGTCCATTACTCTGTGATATGTCTCTCCCTCTAAGTACTTACTACCAACATCAACTTAAATTGTTCTTCAACCAACACCTTGTCTACACTGGCAACATATCAAAAGCAACCCATCAGCACCACGTCAGCAGCAGCCCTACGTCAGTGTCTACACTGGATGAATTCAGACAGTACTGTGGTGCATGCAGAAACGTTTTGACAGTACCATGCCCCAATACACAATCAATGTAGCTACATGTGAAAGTCAAAAGTTTGCAGTTATACATATAAATCACTGATTGTTGAGAAGGTGTTTCTGCACATTGCATAGGCAATGTTTAATGTCTTCAGATTGCTTGTTTTTAACCAACCAAATGTCAAAATTTAGAATTATATAACAGAGAAAAGCAGTAAATCCTCACATTTTAGAAGCTTGAACAATTAATCAATTGCTGCTGATAATTTTTGTTAATTCTTGGGAGAAAATGAGAAACAGTTGTTGAAAAAGGTTTTGTTTAGATTTGTTTAAATTCGACCTCCAGTAACATAATCTTCCTCCTGGACCTCCTCATCCATGGTTGTTTTTTCATTTTGACTTAGGCAGGCTGTGGAGTTGATAAAGACTCACAGCTCTGTCCGATGGGACACTGGAGGGCTGGATAGGGCAGAGGTGCTTCCCTGCTTGCCCTCTGTCTCTCATTCTTCCCCCTACTTAGATCAATAACAAGCTCCTAAGCCACAGGTGCTCTCCAGGGAGACAGACCTGGAGCCTTCCCTCCTCAGCTCATTATCTGTTGCTGACTCTGGCAGAGCCAAGCATTCAAGCCTGACCGATGCACACAGCCTCAAGCCCTCTGAGGAAATGGAACATACAGTATGCAGGTATACACAAAGCCTTTTGTCGAAATGTGGACATGCATGCATACACACTTCACGTCTAAATATCTCACCCATGCTCTCACACATAAAAAAAAGTCATAAAATGGTTTCAATAAACATTGTCAAAACATCATTTGACATCCCTAACAGAGAAGATAAAGTAAAATTATTGGAGTCTGCTGGTTTGTAACTGCAGTGATGTTAAGCCTCTTCATAGCAGTATAATGAATGATGTGCAACACCATGTATCATGCAGCTAGATTAATTTCGCATAGTTGTTTGTGTTAAACCATTTATTTTAGTGAGCTGTGCTTGATTAAGCCATTATTATCATGCATATTTATATTATTAAGTTTTCCTTTTAAAATTTGCTTTTAATGAAAATGGAATACCTTTTATGAACTTTATTTGTGCTTTATGAGGTATAGCTTACATACTCAGTTTACATATTAGAAATGTATTTTTGCAGACATACAAATACAGCCCCTAGTGAGCCTTCTGTCAGATACTGTATTCAAATTATGAGTATACTGGTTTTGTCATTTTGCAATACCGTCATTACCCTGATAAATGTTTCAGCATATTAAAAAGAATGTGCTTTACTGTGGCTGTGATAGCATGCAGGTAGAGAGCTACACACATACTCATAGAACTGGAGATGCATCCAGTAACTAATATTTTCCTAGCTAACACCGACTTTGGTAACACGAAGATGTGGAAGGTAACGTTATGAGCAAAGCATGCCAATGTCTATGTTATTGGCTGCAAAAACCAACACAAAAGTCTCCATCTACTCACACCATCCGAGGAAGTGAATCCAGTGGATTAACTTTATTTGTGATCGAAATGTTCCCACAACATCCGGAAAACTCTGATGTGTACACGATGTTAACCATTTTACTGCTTTCTCAACGCAGGCCAGTACAAAGCAAGATTTTCTTCAAAACTGAAGCTCAAGGATGGCTCGATACAGACATTTTTATGTTGCTTTACTGTTCATTTTGGAGGTTAGCCTGTTGAACTTGGCGTTAGCATGTTACGAGGCTAATGTGGCTAGTCTATACTCCCACAGGCTGGGATGATGTTGGACTAGCTAATGTGTTTATGAAATAAATAAATAAATAAATAAATAAAAGAATACACATATTGAGTCAGGCTCATCTCGGGCAGGAAGTGTTGCTGTAACTACTTGCTGTGAACGTGAAGCTTCCCATCAAAAGAAGGTTAGACAACAACAACAACAGTTAGCTGTTAGTGGAAAGTTAAACTGTTATGTTAAACCATTACCATTGTAGTGCAATGGTAATCTTTGCCTGTTCTCAAAGTTTGTCCTTGCTAACCATCATACACGCCCACTGACTGTATCAAGGCCCGTGCTTGGCTCAAATTATTGGGGTTGCAGCCGCATAGTTAACTTGAAAAACTTTTCCAGTGTTTCTACTGGTTTACCTGACATTACTCTTATGTGATGATACATTGTAGAAAAATAGACGATTGTGTGAGAATGGATTAACTGATTTGTCATAGGAACTGAAACAATGAAGCTTGTGAGCATAAAAAAAGTCTAATGGGGAGTCTAACCTAACATTAAACTGAGTGGGTCACACACCTGTCTGTGTGTGTCTTGCGGTATACCTCAACATGCTCTCTTGTAATGTTGCTTTAATTCTGTAGCACTCGCTTACAAACGTGATTCATTGTATTGGTGACTGAGCAATTTAAATCTGCTCTTGTCAGCTTGTCATTAAACAGTACCTAGTAACATTAAAATCATACTGGGTGAAATGTTTTTATGAAAACCTTTACTTGGCTAACCATTTTTGTAAACTGATGAAAGGCTTCACAGCCCAAGTTCCATGTAGTCGGATTAGCTTTAGATTGAGATTTATTTATTTGATATTTAACTCACACTATACAATGTGTGTGAATAGCATTTTCCACTTCTTTTTTCCCCAGGACCCAGACCTTGAACCTGAATCTGTAAAAGTTCTTGCTACTGTCTTTAAAAATGCAAAAGAGTGCTCAAGGAAGATTTATACTGTTCACATTACTGAACATCTCATAAATCAAACCACGTCAGAGCAACTAGGTTTTGCATTTGACCGAGTTCTGAAATATACTGATTTCCAAGAATTTGTTTATGTTGAGAAACAGAACAGATTTCAGGTCTTCCTGTCAAGCACAGAAGCACTACCCCAAGCAAATGCTGGAGAGGCCTCTCAAGTCCAGGTATTTTGTTTTTGTACTGTATATGCATTGTTAATGTGAGTATATTCTAGGGCTCTATTAGGGCTGGGCAATATTACCTGAAATCCATATCACTGTATATTGTCACGTGTACCAGGTAACAATAAATGAAATGACAATTCATTTTTAAACTCCAGTGCACAAGTAACACATTTGTGTTGGGCCTCTGTCAACATGTTTGTCTTTCAACATGTGATTGGTTGCTTTACATTCAGTTGAATTAAAGGGGTACAAAATGAAACAGCTTATGTACTAGAGGAATTCATTTATCCATCATCAATATGGGAAAAATATAATGTCAGCATCTGTGAATCTAGGTTTATCGCCCAGCCCTGGGCTCAATACTATACATAATAGTATTTTAAAAAAGGGAAAATTCACCTCCATCGTGTCTCCCTATACCTCCATTGATGTAGCATGTTCCAGTGACAAATGAACAGGGAGGCTTGCAGTCTCTACTTCAAAGCAAAGCACCAAAAATACTTGAAGAACACAGGAAAAATGAACACTTAAAATAGAGTCAAGAAGGCTCCTTGTCAAAGTATGCATTAGTCACTTGGTGGAGAAGCATGGATTGTAAGTATATAAAATCCCAAAAATATATATAATATAATATCATATCTTATATGTCTTCTGTTTAATTCTATGGACAGAGAGGCGTATGGGTTTGGAAAGATCACTGCTAGAGGACATCAGACTCCTTGAAAGTTCTGGTGTACAGGTGGAGACAAAAAGACAAAATCAGCACAAGGAACAATATGTCTTGACTGCAGACAATTTAGCTATCCATTCCCAATGTGGATATATAGAGAGTATATAGAGAGCTTTTCAACAAACAAGTTTTGTCACTTTTGCATCGTTGACAAAACAGTTGCTCAGTCTGTTTACGATGAAGATAAAGTTGAGAAGCGCACCAGAGAAAATTATCAGCAGCATGTCAAACTTAATGATCCAAGCTTAACTGGAGTTAAAGAGGACTGTTTGAATAAGCTGCAGTAGTTTGTTACAGAGAACACGTGCGTCAACATTATGCATTATATCCTTTAGGGTGTAGCCCCTTAGGAGGTGAGACTAATGTTACGCCAGTTCATTTATGAAGAAAAACTTTTTACCCTAGAACTGTTGAATCATAGAATTTCCAGTTCCAATTTCTGAACCAACTCATTATAAAGCACCACACATTATTCAAGAAGCTCTATGACCGAAATCTGATTCCTAAACACCATTTTATGGTTCACTATCCGAGGATGATGGTTATCTTTGGACCTATTGCTCAGCTGTGGTGTATAATATTTGAGGCAAAGTACAATCCATTAAAAATGACATGCTCTGTACTGCCACTTAAAGTAGACAACAAAGGGGAGCCTTTATTTGGAGAAATCATTCATATTTTGCCACAGGCTAGTATTGTATCCATTCTGATGTATGTAAGAATACTTACACTAAAGTACTTTGATGAGCTCCTTCATACCAATGCTGTACACAAAACTAAAGAGTATGAAATAATAAGTCTGACCAATGTCAGACCTTTGGACATAATGTTGGGTTTCAGTACAGATGAACTATAGATAAACCCAAGGTACAATATTGTTTAGCTTCTCAAGAATGCAGATTGCCAGACTGCAGATTGTCCATATCACCTTTGAAGTAATCAATACCATAATCCACTAATATACTCAAACTCAGTGATGTAATCTGATAACCTACTTTAAGATCATTTTACTCACAAATGCATAGAATCTGGCATTGAACAAATTTCAAATCCAACCTAATTTTGTAAATTTGTTTACAATCTAATTTCAAGAGTGATTGTCATTGACAACAATTTCAAGATGTGATTTGTTGGTGTCGGATCTAAAGTTTTATCTTTGAACATGTATCTAAAAGTATATGACTTTTTAGGTGGATCTACTTTTTTGTTATGATATTACTGTTATATACTGTAACATGTTATCCACTAGTCCCAATTATGTATAATTGTTGTTTCAGTAACCATATGTAAGTATAATTGTTGGTAAAACTTACCATGTATATCTTAGCTATAGTATATTACAAAGGCACTCATGTGTTGTCATCTAATAATCTGTATTAACCTTACCACATCATAAGATACTGTAATTGCTAATGCATCTCAGTCATCAATTTTGCTATGACATGCAACATCAGATCCAATAGGAAATGCCACAAATTACATTTTTCGTAAGTGTTATACTTATAGGTTGATCCTTCAAAAAAAGAGATATGAGCTTGACTTTTTCAGGAAATCTACTGATCTGAAAAAAACTGCCCTACATTTTGAGATTCAACAAAAATGTTTTTGGCAGAAATCAGGAAATGTGGTAGTTTGGTGTTGTCACTTCCTGGTTTATTTTATAGTATTCTTTTTCCCTTGTGTGTCTTGTGTTTTTACTTCCTGTCTGTGTTTTCCCTCCAGTTTTGATTGTTGGTCCTCCCTTGATTGTTGGCACCTGTGTCTTGTTATCTCACCTCCCCTAGGGTATGTAGTCTTGGTCTTTTCTTTGTTCTGTGTCGGATCATTGTTGCACATATGGTGTTGTTCCTGCCGAGCCTTGTCACTAAGTTGTGTTGGTTTCTTTGTTCTCCCGTGAACCTTGTTTGGATTTTGGATTTTTGGATTCTTGGATTTTGGATTTTTGGATTTTGGCTTTTGTCTGCTCATTACTTGTCTGCTCACCTCTGCATTCCACCCAACAATAAACACGGTAGTCATCCAGCTACTTTTCCCTGAGACTGCTTCCTCGTCATCTGCTTTTGGGTCCACATACCTCCATATAGCACCTCGCCTTACGACAGGAAAAGTGGTTCATTTACATTACCGATACTGGAACACCTAAATGAAATTTAGCCATTATTAATGTTATTAATGACAAATCACAGTAAGCCTTTCCTGCTGTCACATGTCAAAATGTCTGCCAAGAAAATATGTTGATCAGAACATGTGGGAATAATGGAAGATGAAAATGTATATTCATGTTTGATTGCCCTATGATGACTATTTGTTTTATGTTATTTTGTTTTTACTGTCACATGTTGCTGGTTGACCTCTGAACTCTGTAACAATTTTAAAGTGTTAAAAAATGGTTAACTTGACCAGCTGCTGGTCATTACAGCAACATTGCATAAATGTTGCTAAAGCACATAATTCCGCCAGTAAGACACAAAAGCTTTTCAAATCTATTCCATGCCCAAAGATTCGTTTCTCCTTGGCTACGCTAGACCATCAAAAGGAAGTGGTGCTCATTGACCAAGGTTTTGCTGGCAGGAATTTGTGACTTAAGTGTGTGCATGCTCGTTGCCTGAACATGTCGGCCAGAAGGAAGTCGAGTTGATGAAACTGAGTTTTAAAACATTTTGTTGTACTTTTGTGTACCCATGCATTGTTCTGTACCCTGTCAACAATTGACTGTTGATTAAATGGCTAACATTTTTACATCTGTTTGTTTCTCCCTTTAGTTTTTAGAATTACAAATGCCTGGTTATTTGTTTAACACACAAAGTTGTAATATTAAATACATTAATTTAGTCGTTTCTGATAGGGCTGGGCGATACGGCTTATAAATAATATCTCAATATTTTTAGGCTATGCAGCGATATACGATATATCTTGATATACACATTTTTCTCTAAAATAACATACCTTAAATTCTCCAATAGTGCAAACATATGATGATCTTATAGAATATGACGCATTGCTGTAGATTAAACTACCCAACAGTATATAAAGTAATATAAATTAGCTTAACTTTAAACATCTACAGAAGTAAAATGCAACATAGACATTAATGCAGCAGTAGTATTAATACAGAAACATCATAGATAATAGTAAAACACTGACAGGGACCATTTTACTGCACAATGAGTACTTTTAAGTAAATGTTGCTATAATACTTGACACTTTTAACTTAGTAAAGGTTTAGAATGCTGAACTTTTACTTGTACTGGAGTATTTTCAAAGTTGATATTAGTACTTTTGTTTAAGTAATGGACCTGAATACTTCTTCCACCTCTGGTTAGCACACCCACAGCCTAACTGCACCTGCGCTACCAACCGAGCCTTCCCCTTTAAAAGGTGGTTTTGTGGGTAACCAGTGGTGTTGTGAGCCTTTCCCTTACAATACTGTAGTCAGCCATAAAGTGTGTAGATGAGCTCAGGTTGCAATATAATAGTTACTGGATGGCTGTGTGTTGTGTTCAAGTTTGTATGTCTGCAGACTGGAGACTTCAAGAAGCTGTCAATCATTTTTTAATTTGGCCAATCAGTGGTTTATAATCCACTGTCAGTCAAAAACTAATTTCACCAATACGCCGTCTGAACCAGTTGTCAATCATTTTTTAAGTTTTTTTTAACAGTTTTATAAGGGGAGAGGTACACAAACAACTCATGCTCTATTGTACCAGATCATTTTTTAACTGGCTAACAAGTGCCTTACAATAAGCCACTTATCATCTCCCTGATCATAACAGAATATAGTAACTTTCACCACTGCTCATTTTAGAAAGGCCGCCACAAGAAAACATGTTCTTTGTTTAGATTATCAAACAAACAATGGATATCCCGGATGCGTTTTGGGGCTGCGGTGCTGGAACCGCGGGTAGAGTAATCAGATGATCGATTGCGTTTTCTCTTGTCGTAATAAAGTTAGACTGCAAACCTTTTATTTTTGTTATACCGTGATAAAGGTCATATCGCCCAGCCCTAATTCAAACTGCACAAATTGTCAAATTAACACTAAAATCCATACACACAAGTACATGAATGTCTGAGAAGCTTTCTTTTGATCAGGGACGGCACTCTGAATTTTAGAGCGCTTAAACCTTTAAATAAATTCATTTTTTTTAACCTTTTACTCATTGATCATAGCTAATTCAAGGTTAAAAAACATGTAATCAAATACTTTAAAGTAATCTTTATAATATGAGCAGTCCTATTCAGTTCAATATTATTTATATAGCGCCAATTCATAACAGAAGTTATCTCATTGCACTTTTCCTATAGAGCAGGTCTAGACCATATTCTTTATAAGATTAATTACAGAGACCCAACAAATCCCACCATAAGAAAGCGTTTGGCGACAGTGGCAAGGAAAAACTTCCTTTAAGAGGCAGAAACCTTGGACAGAACTACAGTTCTCCCACACATTTATTTGCTTTTGTTAAAACATAAATTGCATGTATGTCCTCTTTAATATATGTTTCTGTCTTGTTCAGTAGTACCTGACAATAAACTTGAACTTGACCTTCATCTAACATCATGTCTATTAACTTGACTTCTCTCCACATGCTGGCCCTGGACATCACAAGTGCCTGCTGTCCCTCCTTGCTACTGTCTAACTTATTGTTACTAATATGCCAACATATACATGTACCTGATAGCCTTTTACCGCATTGATGACTTTCTTATCTGGCATCCTGTCATCTTGATAATTCACATTAATCATTTCCCACCTAACACTAGTTCACTTCCTCCTAGTTCAGATGGTCCATCCACGGAAAACTGACAACGGTTCCTGGGGCTTTTCACTTAAAATACCATGTGACGCAAGATCAGGATTAGAGTCCCCCTGGAGTAAAAAAAAAAACAACAACACACATATGCCCTATAGTGATTCCTAACAGGAACTCTGTAATGTGTATTTACTTTTATTCGATTTCCACATCTGCACTGCAAGCTGAAAAGGCACCACCCACCAGCCCAACTTTCACACTACTGTCATTAATTTCAAGTTGATTACTGGGACTATGGGTTTACCTCATCCTTTACTGTACATCTGTTACCCCTGCATTGCCATCTATATCACCACCAGTATACTTTCTTATATGCACAGATAACACTAGAAAATCGGTATGCCTTGGCTTTGTTGACTCAGATTCCACTGGGATTTTGTTTTTAGATTAATAGAAAACATACAGTTGTGTTGACCTTCTGGCGGTGCAGGGAAGAGGACAACGGGAAGATTCTAAAAGACTACTAATATTATTGAAGCCGCTGAAATGCACAAAACAAAAGCCCACAGTACAATACAAACATAAGAGTGGCTAGAATATAACATGCAGATAGCTGAGCAACATGTATATTTATGGATTGGAACAATTTCAATATTCATTTAAATTCTGTATCCCTACAAATTCATGCATTCATTTACTCAGTAATATATTGATGTAGACCACGCAGTAGATTTTTCAGCAAGAAATTCTAAGCTAGCCGATTTGACAACCTCTGGCTCTTCAATACAAGGAAGAAATTCATAAGCTACCAGAGATGGGATGGAAATGACCTCTGTGCACAAGTGAGGCAGGGTTACATTGCACATGAACAGCTTCAAATCACAAGTCATGTCCTGTAGAAATACCAAGAGGAGCGATAGAAGTATGAGGAAGGAGAGAGAGGGGTAAATGAAGAGGGCATGTGGAGGCTGCTGACTTTCCTTACTTGCAATAAACATAACTGGCTGTGCTGGATGTGTTTTTGTGTATTTCATAATATTAGGAATTATAATCCCATGCATTCTCAAAATTGTTCAAATAAAAACAAAATAATAGTTAATGTACAATATAAAAGATGAAAAAGACATGTACTTTTGAAGTGCTTTTGCATAAACAGTACAATTCAACACACAGTCTTACATCCCATGGACTGTCCTACTTACTGAACCAGGATGATAGTGTATACATGCAATGTCATGCTGATTCAATACCAAGCAAAAACAGTCCCCACAATAAGTACTTTGCTATCTACATAATTTATGCTTATTCTAAGGTTGTTTTCCCATAGCAATAGCAACTTCTAATAAAGACATGTACATAACAATGGGAGAATAAAACATCATGTTGTTGCAGATGCTTTGTTTAGTGTTTGAGTTGTCCATGAGTATGATGGGGTGCTTATACAGTTAAAGGCCCACTGCTTGAGTTCAAACATCTTTTTCAAAGAGTGCAGTGTATGTTTTTTAAAGCTTACACATAATGTCCAGAAGATCTTATTGATCACAGGTTGGGTAATGAGAGCTCATTAAAAGTTGTGATTCTATGCATTCTTAGTAGCACTCAAAGGGACATATAGTACAAGCAAGACAAGAAAGGTTGCTAGAGAGATAGCAGTGGGTCAGCTGCCCGAGCATCCCTCATGATCCCTGCTCATGTTCTGCACTCTGGATGAGATGATCCAGGGGGGCATGAAGAGGACCACGTGTCTCACTCTCTTATCCTCAACGTCCTTGATTTCTCTGCTCTATCTGTGCTGAAACTGATTATTAAAGTGGATGTCAGTGCTCTACTCAGTTGAAACATCTGGTACTAACAGTCAATAGCTGTATGGGGTAACCTGTTTTATTTTAATATGCAACCTTTCAAGTGGTGCAGGTCTTAAAATATTCTTACTCAACTGTTGTGCACATGAAGTCACAAAAAAGTGTGATGTTTCAGTTTTCCTGTGTTTAGCAGGGAGAAAATAAGTTCAAAATCGTGAATCTTCCCAAACCTTGAAGAAATCGATATTTCATTTTTTTGGCCATATTGCCTAGCCCTACTTTCAATTTCGTGGCAACAGTTTGGGAAAGGCCCTTTCCTGTTTTAACATGACAATTCATGCACAAAGTGAGGTCCATAAAGAAATGGCTTTCCAAGTTTGATGTGGAACAAGAACGATGACTGTGAGCCACACCTTATCGCCCAACATCAGTCCCTGACCTCACTAATGCTATTGTAGTTAAATGGGAGCAAATTTCTGCAGCCTGGTTACAAAATCTTGTTGAAAGCCTTCCCCGAGAAGTGGAGGCTGTTAAAACATATTATGCCCATGAACAAGATGTTCAACAATCACAAATGGGTGCAATGTATCCAAACACTTTTGTCCATATACAGTGTACATGGCTCACCACTTCACCAATGTTATCCCAGTTCAGAGTTAACTTGTCAACATCTAAGATAAGAACACGAGGCAGTTTCTGTGACGTGCACAGCGTTGGGATATAGGATATTGGGATATATTGATTTAGTTCACATGTTGGTACTACAAGAAAGCCTGCAGCATCCGGATCTAAGAGTTTGTGTCTTATTGTAAGTGAAGCAGGACCAGAAGGAAGAAAAAGCGCAAACAATCAAGGAGCGGTAAGAAAATTTAGTGGGCAAAAAAAATCAATTGCAGTTTTATCAACTGTTGTAATAGTTTGTTTTTTTTTACTTTGTTTTTAATATGTGATACAGGGAAGCGAGAGTAATGTCTTTCCCTCATCCTCGCCTTTGACCTTTCCCCTTTTGATTATCCATTCATGTCAAACACAGTGGTTTCCCCAATACAAATCACTCTGAGATGACATTTTAGCCCTTCCAGTCTCCCTCCACAGACATTTTTCACTCCCGCTGTGCTTGGCATCAAGGGCTACTCATAACTTCTGAATAGCTGAAGAATAAAGATGGACAGCAACAGTTCAGCAATTGGAAGCAATCTGCTATTAAACACCACAAGAATACAAAAGACAGCCCTTTGTTGCAAGAGTTTAGACCACTACCTCAGGCTCACACAGATCTATTTTTGGAGGGTGACTGAAACAAGGACAGGGGTTAAGGGGAGGGAGAACTGGGACAAAGCCTAAATAGACGACAATATCCTTTATGGCCCAGTTGGCATTATTATCCTCTATGCAGTGATCTAAATGAAAACTAAATCCAAAATTGAGCCCTAAATTTTCTTCAAAATAAGGTTACGTTTTTGCTAAACGAATTATTAAAATAAGGCCAATTTAAAAACACAGTAATCCAACTATATATTTCAGTTATGGTGACATATTGTATTATGGCACCTTGCCCAATCATTACATGTCCAGAAGGCTCTGCAGTAAACAACTGTTGATTAATTCATCAGAAATACAGTCCAAATCCCCACGACAGCTAGTACAGCTTTGCTCATTCATATGTTGTGGCTCAGTACCAAAAAGAGAAACATTGTAACCTCCATTACGATGGTGTTTGAAGAAAAAGAAATTAGGATTATAGCTAAAATGAGTTTCTTAGCATACCAGTTTGTCAGAGCAACACCATGATTTAATTTTACAGTACGTGAAGGACAGTGGTGCAACTCCAGGCTGGATTTAACAAAATCCAGATTTCTAATCTTGTCAGCATATTATGCAGATAATGACCGGGTTGTGTCTGCTCTGGCTGGATATTCCCCACTTTGAGTCATGATGGCTACTTACAGAAGCACTGCTTCATGAATCCACAAGGTACATGTCATTCATCTCTGCTAGTTCACAGCTGGAACTGAGGGCAAGGGACTCTGCACATTCAAATACAAGAGCCAATCAAATCTCTCGCTTTGTGCCTGGGCCAATATTGCACAAGGAACAGAAACTTCCCTGACTGGGGCTGAAGCTTGTGGTGCCAGGCACCTGGGAGGTGGCCACAATAATTTAGCACTCAGTTTTTAAAGATCTGCACTTCCACAGGATGGTGAGACTTAGCATGATAGTTGTTAGTTTTATTACATATTGCATAACTCATTCAGTGGTCTATCACAATTAAGGACTTGGAAAGGCTTAGCTGCATTGCGCATTGTCTCCGGGGCGGTTGCCAGAGATGATCTTCTGCCATTCTAGCTCCGTGTGCCAATGTCCATCATCTGCTCTTTTCACCTGTCCAGTATATTTACATGCCAGGTCTATTTTTGCTGGGGCAGATTGCATCTATGAAGTGAGAAATTTACTTTGACCCTGAATGCATATAGATGCCATTTATTGTCAATTGATTTAAAATGAACGTTTAATGATGTATTACTGACTTCGTTTTTACATACGTACAGCAAAACTAGATTTTCTTGCTTGTTTTCAGCACTTCTCCAACATCTGTAAAGCAAGAGAAGTAATGCTACAGTTTTCCTTCTGCTAATATACCATATTCAGGAAATACAGAGATTGAGGTAAAATGCCATGCATAGTACAGTCATTAAAACAAAGTACAGCCACAAAGTATCTGTTACCAAATCGATCAAAACGAGCTTCAAACATGTATTCAGTATGCTATTAAAACCCCAAAAAGTAGTTGAGGAAAACAATATTGGATATGTGGCTGCTGAAGAACTGACTGACTGAAGACCTGCTGCTTCCAGTGGAACCCCAAAGGAAAACATCCAGTGAACACATCTGGGGTAAACCTTGCAGTCTAGATATTACAACATGTGAGTATTTTTTCCAGTAATAATTCATGTGTGCGTTTGTAATGTGTGTCTGTTTGGCCTTATTTTGCAAGGTACTCCAACTCTGTTTTACAAAAAGGAAGAACAGGAGTTTATTACAGTCGAAACATCACTGTTTGAAGCCTCAGCTCTTTTAAAACCACTGGTCCTCACTCACAATCCCCCACACCCCCATCCTCACTAATGACAACTTTCCATCTTCCACGGTCTAATTCGAACACCATTATTATATCCTGTACAAAATATTAGGATTTACTGCTCTTTCCATGAATAGATTGACTGGATCAGTTGCGAAACTTAAGAGTCTTTATTTCACCAGATTCACCCACTAATTTCATTCATGAAGGGGAGGAGACAGGATTTAGATGGATTTTTAAGCTTTGAGCCTAGTGAGATCTGAGTTATGCAAAAGAGGTTCAGAACAATATGAGAAAGGTGGTATACTGGTGGAATTGATTTTTAATGATTATTGGTTAATGACTTGTGTACAGAGCTCACTGTGTTAGCAACTCAAGTTTCCTAAATGAAGCCCTCACCTTTTGCAATGCTGTTTTCTGACAATGTCAAGCTACTTTTCAGGAGAGATCCTCAAATTAAATGAGACAACTGTAGTGCTGTCTACACTCTCTCCATCCCTAAAGACTCTCACAGAAAACGCACAGAGAAGATGTAGTGTGGTAGTTTAAACGATTCAGAGCGATCAAACCTACTCCTGAGCTCTGGATGCTGCTGTACAGGCAGACCCTGTTTTGCCTTCCTTCAGCACTTCTCAGCTCAGCATGAATCCACTCTGCTAAAAGGTTTATAATAAACTTCCAACACTTTCAAAAGGTGCTCCTCCAAGTTGGGTGAGAGGAATAGCCACCTACTAAAAAATTGGCCACTGGGCAAAACTAGAAAAGTATATTGTAGGCCTATTCATTGCAAGCAGCCAGTCTTCAAGGCACTATAATAGGATTTAAGAGTTAGATACATAGAATAGTGGAGCAGAGATGCAGAAACCCGTGACTGCAGCTTTGAAAAGGTGCTGAAAGTTTTTCTCTTTTCAGCTGCATGTATCGGCTCTTTTGTGTGGAGGCTTATGCTATTTATGGGTTTATAAACGAATTTCTACATTTCTTTAAAAAACAAATAATATCCTCATGCAATTTAGTGTGTTAAGATGTGTAATTAAGGGGCGCCCCAGTAGCTCACCTGGTAGAATGCATACCATTAAGGCTGGGTCCTTGCTGCAGCGACCCTTTGCTGCATGTCATCCCAAAAAAAAGATGTGTAATTAAATCAATGAGTTTGTTGAGCTTTGAATTAAAAAATATATATATTCAGACTACATTCAGTAAGCCTAGTCCTTAAAATCTGCATAAGCATTCACTAAACCAAAAACAATAACTGATGAAGGTAAGAGCTTCAAAAATGCACAAAATACCGTGTATCAAGTCTGTAGTCAAATTTACTTTGGCCAGTCTCAAGTAAAAAAACAAAATCAAGTTGAATCAAAGTAAATAACACAAAAGAGGATCAGGGTTCAAGTAGAATAGAGTGTGTTCAGTGATATACCTAAAACATCATCATCTTTCAAAAAATGTAGCCAGCAAAATGTCAACTCTCAACTACTTCTTTAGGAGAGTCTGTTTATTTTGAGATTTACAGTGTCTTGAGCTGCTATAAAATTTGTACTTTTTTTCCCCCGATTTTGTCCATCCATCCTCTCTCTATAAACCCCCTTTCACCTGGGCTTGAGGGTATGCTTAACCCAGCACACACTAGGTGAGAGCTGTGATACAGTCTGAATACATCAAATACATTCACACTCAATCTACGGGCACTTTTACGGAAAGTTTCCAATTCTCCAAACCTGCATGTCTTTTGACTGTGGGAGGAAACCAGAGCACCCAGAGGAAACCCAGACATACATGGGAATAACATGCAGAAACTACACAGAAGGTTCCAGTGTTGTTGTGTTTGTTAAGTGTTTGTCTACAAGAATTAATCTTACAAAAAGATAGCTATGTCCAGGTTAGTTTGCTGGTTATAAGCATTTAAATTGCAAGCTTGGGTGTCAGAGCTCACTGCCAGCACATGAATGCACCACATTAAAACAGCGTTAGATACACAGAGAGGTCCATTGAAATACTGGGGGGCTTGGCTTCAGATTAAACTTTGACAGGGCCAGTTTAGTGCTGGGGCCCTGCTTGCTTTATATATCAGATCAACAGTCACAAAGATATTTACCTTCTTATCACAGAAGATTAAGAAAACTAGAACCCATTTAAAAAACATTGAATTGATATCAAAATTGTTGCCGATTAATTTGTTGTCGATCGACTAATCCATTAAACAAGTAATTGTGGCAACTCAAGTTACATACAATATCTCTGGGATTGGGATTTGTTAAAGACAGAATTCAAATTAATACTTTGGATTACAACTAGGTCTGCAACTAATGATTATTTTTATTATCGCTTAATCTGGTAATTATTTTCTTTATTAATTAATTAATTGTCTGGTCTATGAAATGCCATAGAAATAATTCCGTTCTCTATCATATGTGACAAATAAAAGCAACAAAGCTTCACATTTGAGAGGCTGGAACAAGCAATTTTTTAACATTTTGTTTGAAACAATTTAAAACGACTAATCGATTATCAAAATAGTAATTAATTTTTTTTCTGATTGACTAATCAATTAATCGACTAAATATTTCAGCTAATGAACACAGGACTCTTTTTAGATCAGCAGATATATACACCAATCCTGTATATTAAGTTGTGCAAAGAAGTAATTGCAGGACTTTACTTCAACTTATCCACGTCATGCATTACTGCACATAAAGTGTGCATGTAAGCATCCCTTTGCCCTGTCATTCCAGCTTATGCATCTATCTATCAACGTTCACATCAAAGCAACCCTGATGGGCTTCATAGCCTATCCTCATAACAACAGGAGATGTTGGCTTATTAAAAAATAATATAACCTGTTTTATGAGGCAGAAAATGTCTGGAGAAACATCTGTGAAACAAGTTGTGTATTAAATATGTAGGAGCTACATTCAAAATTCCTTTTTGCATGGGATGGCAGCGCTATAAAGAGAATCCAGAGTGCGGGCCCCCAGGCTCATTCAAGTCCCGCCATTCTCCCTATCTGACAGGGAAAGCAGTATGATCTTGCTCTCTATGCCTCCTTCTCACTATTTCCCCAATTCTGTGGGGATAAAGCAATCAAAATGTTCCTATCACTGCCAGAAATTAGTGACTCAGGATTCTCTCTGATCGTTTTAGAAAATCAAGAGAAAAAACAAAGCATTAGAGGTATTTTTTGTACTCTGCTTTTCCTGAAAGCATTTGCGCAGGCTAAAGAGTTCATTAACGCTGTTTTTGTTCAGAAGTGGAGGCCTCTGGAGACATCCAGAGAAATGAAGGAAGGATGGAGGTGTGCTGCAGTACAGCAGGAAAACGAGCACAATACTAGTAGATAGATTAAAGAGCCTAGCCTACAAAGGTTTCTTTATAACCTTTCACTGTAATGTTGCTTTGTCCTTGAGAATTACATTGAACTGATGTTTTTTATCATCACACAGCTGATTTTCCGACCTAATGGAATTGTGGAATCTTTATTATTCTGTGGTTTCTGTGGCAACTTAACAAAACCTAATTTCCACCAGCCCACACTTTTTCTCTTCCACTAATTACAGCTACATTACATAGCTGCAAGAAAAAGTCACAGATGACTGCATTTGACACATTTGATATGGTATTGTGACGGTTTGATCTTACTTCTGTGTTTCTGGTGACATCAGTCTCCTCGCTGAGGGAAAGCATTGGCTAAGTTTACACAGAAATCATTCAAACATGATCTGCACACATAGGGCTGATGCCTGCAGTGGTTGCTCAAAGAACGAACATTCAGCAAAATGTGCACCATGCAAATTTATACATCAAGTATTGCTCCCTGTTGAGTACAAACAAGCACAAATGAAAAATGTAACCAAGCAAGTTGTGTGACAATGGCAGTTTCTGTGTTTTCCCAATTTGACTGCAAATTGGAAATCAAAAGGGCCCCACTACCAACATTTAGTTTGCTGCTCTCCAATACTGAATCACACAGGGGATGCTTGAGTTTTATTTTCCTAGATTAGCGAGAACATGTGTGTGTATGTGACATTATTTATCTCTTCACTGAATGTATAGAGAAAGATGGATGCTTGGGCTCATACTGTATTGCCTACTTTCCCTATTACATTTGAAAAAGGAGATGAAGATATCATCCACAGCAATGAGCAATGTAGTCTACACACACAGATGCACAAGATCCACTTTAAAAAGGTTTTTGCTTTTCTGCTGGCATAATAAATCTCATTTCATACTGCCAAATGAACTCTTAGGTGTGGTGAAAAGTTGTTTGTGGCAATCCTCCATTAGTATACTATAGACTTAGCAACTTTGTAAAAACAAAAACAAAAAAACGGTGGCCCTGAGAGCTCAACGCACTGCAGCTTAAGAAAACACGTGCAAGATGCAAGCAAATTAAGAAAACATCTTCACCAATTTGAAAATACATGCGCAGCCTTTAGAAAAAAGTGAGAGAAAACACAACCAAATGCAGAAATGCTGCAAGTAGCACAGACGACAACAGAAACTGTTTCCAGGGGGACACTAAAAAGTGATGGACACACCCAAACACAGCTGGGACACGCTTGCTGTCCCAGCAAAAAACAAAACAAAAACAACTTATATTTAGCTAATTTTCCAACACCACTGACGGACAGCCGACTTCAATAATTTCATCAGTCACAAACCATAGCAACAATAAGTGTGTCGCAGATATATTTCAAATCTTGGATGGACATATATGGATAAAACTGAGAATGCATGCATATATCTCTATATGACACAGGCTAACTGGAATGTGTGGGCCTGTAGATTTTAAGCATTGTCATCTCTGGCCTTTGGTCTGCTGCACCAGAATGTGTAGTGCCTTTGAGCCTTCAATGATATGTCTCAGTGACTGCTGCCGAGATGAAAGGCTCCATTTTGAAGTGGTTAGTGCTGGTGTGCTCGACCAGCTGCCTTATATTCCTCCTCCTGTCAGAAACACTTGGCTAGACACATGTGAAAACCCCACTGCCATCCGGAGCCTGTTATCACATGAAAAGGCTACTCTCTGACCATAGGACATTTCTGAGCATGTTATTGTCCATCACACTGTGTACAATTTACTTTGAGGTTCAGGTGGACTCAAAGTAAACACGGACAAAATGCATTAATGGCACTTCGAATAGTGATGAATCCTATTTGAAATACGTAGATACACCAGTGTCGCCCAAGCATACCAATACTTTTCTACAGCTGTGGAGTTAATATGGATGTGGGGAAACTGCAATTTATATGCGTGA
This sequence comes from Siniperca chuatsi, assembly GCF_020085105.1. Taxonomy (NCBI): domain Eukaryota; kingdom Metazoa; phylum Chordata; class Actinopteri; order Centrarchiformes; family Sinipercidae; genus Siniperca; species Siniperca chuatsi. The sequence continues at coordinate 14,536,582 of NC_058044.1, forward strand.
TAGAGGTGTGCCATATCATATCGTTCACGATAATAACGGTATAATTTTTAATATAATAAAAAATATCGTGATAATGACAACATTCTGACTTGTTGATGTAATGATGTCGTACCGTTATGCACAGCAACAACAAGCATCGGTGAAAGCGACAGTAACATTGCTACCGGCTCCAGCGCCATTCGGGATCGATTAACTAGTGGACAATCCTCCCTCGCTCTACCCCTCCCGTGCCGTCTCCTGACGGTCGCACGTGCTCTGCAGAGAAACACAGAGAGAGAGACTCCTACTTATGCCGTTGTTTAGTAAAAGCTTGTAAGTGCACATGTTGGTGCCGATGTCATTCGGTACCATGTTGGTTTTGATCGTTTCGATAGGCGACGTCATTAACAACAAGCCTCCTCCACACGCGGCTCACCTGCTGCTGTGAAAAGGGAATCGCGGGTGAAAAAAAAATCCAAAACAGGAGTTGTGTTTTTTCGGTGACTTCATAAAGCATAGTGCAGACACATACAGGGAGAGAGAAACAGAAAGAGGTGGGGCAAGCCGTACATACACATACACGCTAGACAAATATATATTAAAATTTTCAGGATTTTGTCATATCGTCAAGAATAACCTTTTCGCAGAAATCCCCTGAAATATTGTGATATTATTTTAGAGCCATATCACCCACCCCTAATGTTTGGCCATGGAAGGGACGCACCTTGAGTTGAGTTGATGAAGAAAATGCTTCACTTTAGATGCCACGATTTACATTTTAGTCTTCTTTAGCTTTCCATTAAGTCATTTTGAAACTTAAAAGCCTCATTCCCAGTCCCTGTCATAGAGTTGAAGAGCTATTACTTTCACATCTAGGACCAGGAACAAGAGCATCAAAATAAGATGGTATGGGGAGGGCTTTCTCTGTGCAAAACAGATTCTCTCTCTCTGCAGCAGGCTATTATAACCACTATTGGCAGAGATCAAATGGAAAATGTAGCTTAAACAAATCAGTTGTAACCAGTTTGGATAAAAAGTCATTATGAAGGAATTACCAGATAATAGTTTTGAAATAAGTAAGTAAATTCAGTACAAAAGAAATATAGAGTAAGGATGCCAAAGATTTGCATGATTTTACTGTTCATTTTCCATTGAATTTGCTGGATGTGGACATTAACTTGACATCAAGTATTTAGAGTGCAAAATGTCTAAATATATTTACCCTTACAGGTAAATAAGTCAGCAACCAGTTAAACTGTTACGTTTAAAAAAATGAAAAAAAAGTCAATGTGTGACTCCACCAAGGCTTTGTTGTTTTAGGTATTATGGCGTTCTATGGCTCTGCTCCAACAAATGGCCAAATGCATGCACTCAACCATTTCTCCTACAATGTAAGTTCTTTTGCAGCTATTTTTCCATTCATGTCTTGTGAAAACCTAATACTGCCTGCATTATGTTTTTTAACATACAGTATCAGACAGAATGTCTGATGTATATTTCTGTATATTATTAGGGCCCGAGCACGAAAGTGCAAGGAACCTATTGTTTTTGTAGAGATGACAATCTTAAAGACGCACTTTTTAAGTTTCCTCAAATGCCGTTATGGCGAAGTTTGGCAAATTTTAGCAATTTTTTTTATATTGAACTGCTCCTAGAGAATTAATCTGATCAACTTTGAATTTGGGCAGTGTAATCTAAAGACAGTTGTGATGCTAAATTGCAAAGCTTTTTACGTTTTCTCAAGCGGTGCTGCCGTGGCGATGCGGCAAATTCCAGGTTCCACATCCAAATTAGTAAAAGTACTACCTTGTTCCAAATTACTAACAGTGCTTCCTTGTTTCAAAATTAGTAACTGTGCTACCTCAGCTCCATATCCTCAGATCTTTACCAAATTTCACATGCTTGTTAAGAGTCCCGGGCATTTGATTCAGAGTTTTATTGTGTGATCTACACTTGATACACGGAAGACACTGTATGATTAGTGCATGTTCTCTAGCGCCACATAGTGGATGCAGGAAGTGATATTTAACTTGCTTGCGCAGTGCCCAATGGTCTTGAAGAATCAGAGCGGTGTCAGCCGGACTCTGGTCACAAGAGCGCGGCTGTCGCTCCCCCCCGAGGTGCGCATGGAAGCAAGGGCCCGTTCAACACTGCTTGCAGCTTTTTTATATTATTATTATTATTATTATTATTAAGAAATGTGTGATCAACAATGTTCAGGGTAAACAATAGCAAACATTTAGGAAAATGTTTAATTTCATGTTTTGTTTGTTTGCCTTTTAATACCGAATATATAATGAATTCAATGTTTAGATCTCTGTTTAACAATATACTAATAGTAGGTACATAGTATAGTGAAATAGAAGCATTACTGTTCTGTTTTTAGATTAAAAAACATTGTTTTTAAATTTAAGATTAACACATAATTCTCCTGCTTATTTTTCAACTTGCAAGAGAAAAAGGATAGTTTCATATTACTTTCAGTTTCTTTAATGAATACACAGTTTTGCTTATTTGTTACTGAATCCAATCTTGGTTTTGGAATGGCAATAATCACTTGTTTGCAAAGCAGCAGTAGCAGAGCATCTTAGCTTAAATAGACCGCCTTATTGTAAATGCTGTGTTGGTTTTTATTTATTTATTTATTTATTTATTTATTTATTTATTTATTTATTTATTAGGGGTGAGCGAGTACACCATTATCTGTATCTGTTCAATCAAATTATTTGTATTCGTATCAGTACTTGGAACGGGCGGGGCTTAAACCAGACATGGGTGGTGCTTAAACTGAAAGTGGGCAGGCTAAACGGAAGTTGTTAAGCCTGAAATTGATATGGTTTGATCAGAAGTTGCTGGGGGGGCGGGGGGGAACTGCAGGGAAAAACAAGGTGAGCAGATTAAAGTAGTTTGTGAGTAAACACTAAAATAAGGTAGTGAATTAAGTCAAATTAAAATGGTAACATAAGAAATAACCTACTAATATATTAATTTATTCTTTCAAATATAACATTTTCAATAGACAAATATATTTTTTGTTGCAGAAAAATGCCCTGCAGTACATACTTTGTTTTTGTTACATTTGTTTGTTTTTAAGAGAAAATTATTGCATAAAATATTGAAATATTAATCAGACACGTTTTTGATA